>NW_023331504.1:0-38419 GCF_011100685.1 Canis lupus familiaris
CCTCTCAATAGATGCAGAGAAAGCATTTGACTAAATACAGCATCCATTCCTGATCAAAACTCTTCAGAGTGTAGGGATAGAGGAAACATTCCTCAGCATCTTCAAAGCCATCTACAAAAAGCCCACAGCAAATATCATTCTCAATAGGAAATCACTGGGAGCTTTTCCCCTAAGATCAGGAACAAGACAGGGATGTCCACTCACACCACTGCTATTCAACACAGTACTAGAATTGCTTGCCCCAGCAATCAGGCAACACAAAGAAATAAAAGACATTCAAATTGGCAAAGAAGAAGTCAAACTCTCCCTCTTCGCAGATGACATGATGCTGTACATAGAAAACCCAAAAGACTCCATCCCAAAATTGCTAGAACTCATACAGAAGTTCAGCAGTGTGACAGGATACAAAATCAATGCCCAGAAATCCTTGGCATTTTTATACACTGACTATGACACTGAAGAAAGAGAAATTAAGGAGTCAATCCCATTTCCAATTGCACCCAAAAGCAAAAGACACCTAGGAATAAACCTAACCAAAGAGGTAAAGGATCTATACCCTGAAAGCTACAGAACACTTCTAAAAGAAATTGAGGAAGACACAAAGAGATGGAAAAATATTCCATGCTCATGGATTGGAAGAATTAATATTGTGAAAATGCCAATGCTACCCAGGGCAATTTACATATTTAATGCAGTCCCTATCAAAATACCATGCACTTTCTTCAGAGAGTTGGAACAAATCATCTTAAGATTTGTGTGGAATCAGGGATCCCTCTGTGGCTCAGCGGTTTAGCGCCTACCTTCAGCCCAGGGCGTGATCCTGGAGTCCCGGGATCGAGTCCCACATCAGGCTCCCTGCATGCAGCCTGCTTCTGTCTCTGCCTGTGTCTCTGCCTCTCTCTCTCTCTCTCTCTCTGTGTGTGTCTTTAAAAAATTTTGTGTGGAATCAGAAAAGACCCCGAATAGCCAGGGGAATATTGAAAAAGAAAACCAGTGCTGGTGGCATCAGAATACCAGATTTCAGGTTGTACTACAAAGCTGTGGTCATCAAGACAGTGTAGTCCTGGCACAAAAACAGACACATAGATCAAAGGGAAAGAATAGGGAATCCAGAAGTGGACCCTCAACTTTATGGTCAACTAATATTCAACAAAGCAGGAAAGACTATCCACTGGAAAAAAAAGACATTCTCTTCAATAAATGGTGCTGGGAAAATTGGACAGCCACATGCAGAGGAATTAAACTAGACCATTTTCTTACACCATACACAAAGATAAACTCAAAATGGATGGAGGATATAAATGGGAGACAAGAATCCATCAAAATCCTAGAGGAGAACACAGGCAATACCCTTTTTCAACTTAGCCACAGCAACTTCTTGCAAAATACATCCATGAAGGCAAGGGAAACAGAAGCAAAAATGAATTATTGATACTTCATCAAGATAAGAAGCTTCTGCACAGCAAAAGAAACAGTCAACAAAACTGAAAGACAACCTACAGAATGGGAGAAGATTTTTGCAAATGACACATCAGATAAAGGGCTAGAGTCCAAGATCTTAAAGAACTTATTAAACTCAACTGCAAATAAACAAACAATCCAATCCTGAAATGGGCAAAAGACGTGAACTGAAATTGCACAGAGGAAGACATAGACATGGCCAACAAGCACATGAAAAAATGCTACGCATCACTGGCCATCAGGGATATACAAATCAAAACACAATGAGATACCACCTCACCCCAGTGAGAATTAACAAAACAGGAAACAACAAATGTTGGAGAGGATGTGGAGAAAGGGAACCCTCTTGCACTGTTGGTGGGAATGTGAACTGGTACAGCTACTCTGGAAAACTGTGTGGAGGTTCCTCAAAGAGTTAAAAATAGATCTGCCCTACGATCCAGCAATTGCACTGCTGGGGATTTACCCCAAAGTTACAGATGCAGTGAAATGCCAGAACACCTGCACCCCGATGTTTCTATCAGCAATGTCCACAGTAGCCAAACTGTGGAAGGAGCCTCGGTGTCCATCGAAAGATTAATGGATAAAGAATATGTGGTTTATGTATACAATGGAATATTACTCAGCCATTAGAAATGTCAAATACCCACCATTTGCTGGACGTGGATGGAACTGGAGGGTATTATGCTGAGTGAAATAAGTCAATTGGAAAAGGACAAACATTATATGGTCTCATTCATTTGGGGAATATAAAATTTAGTCAAATGGAATAAAGGGAAAGGAGAGAAAATGAATGAAAATATCAGCGAAGGTGACAAAACATGAGAGATACCTAACTCTGGGAAACGAACAAGGGGTACTGGAAAGGGACGTGGGTGGGGGTTTGGGGTGACTGGGTGATGATCAGTGAGGGGGCACTAGGGATGAGCACTGGGTGTTATGCTATATGTTGGCAAATTGAACTCCAATAAAAAATAAAAATAAATACTTGAAATTATAAAGCTCCTTAAAGAAAACATAAGCAATAAACTTTTTAAATTTACTTTTTAAGGTTTTATTTTAATTCCAGTTAATTAACATACAATGTTTTATTAGTTTCAGGTGTAAAATATAGTGTTTAAACAATTCCATGTATCACTCAGTGCTTATCACAATAAGTGCACTCCTTAATCCCAATCACCTATTTAAAACAACCCCCCCCACCCCTCTGGTAAACATCAGTTCTCTAAATTAAAGGTCTGTTTCTTGGTTTGTCTCTCTCTCTCTCCTTTTTGTCCCTTTGCTGTTTGTTTTTGTTCTTAAATTCCATATATGAGCGAAATCATATGGTATTTGTCTTTCCCTGACTTATTTCTCTCAGCATTATATTCTCTAGCTCCATCCATGTCATTGCAAACAGCAAGATTTCATTCTTTTTCATGGCTTAATGGCTAAATAATATTCGTATTTCTATATATATATATATACCAAATTTTATTTATCCATTTTTCAATCAAGGGACACTTGTGCTGCTTCCATATCTTGGCTGTTTTAAATAATGCTGTTATAAACACGGAGGTGCATATATCCCTTTGATTGTTTTCTTATATTCTTTGGGTAAATACCCAATAGTGTGATTAGTGGATCATAAGGTATTTCTGTTTTTAACTTTTTGAGTAAACTCCATACTGTTTTCTGAGTCACTGCACCAGTAAGCATTCCCACCAATAGTGCACAAGGGTTCCTATTTCTCCATATCCTTTGCCAACAGCTGTTGTTTCGTGTGTGTGTGTGTGTGTGTGGTGTGTTGTGTTTATTTTAGGCATTCTGACAGGTGTGATGGTTACCAGAAGGGAGGGGGTGGGTGAATAAAGTACATGATGGGATTAGGGAATGCACTTGTGAAGAGCACTGGGTGACATATGGAATTGTTGAGTGGTATACCTAAAACTAATATGCATGTTAACTATACTGGAATTAAAATTTTTAAAAATTTGAAAACAAAACAAAAAAGTGGGCAAAACTAATCAGTGCTGTTAGAAATGAGGTTTCTTGTTATCCTTAGACAAAGTACTGGGCGTGGGTACTTTGGAAAGCTTTCAGGGTGCTGGTACTGTTCTGTTCCTTTTTGTTTTAAAATATTTTATTTATTCATGAGAGACACAGAGAGAGGGAGAGAGATAGGCAGAGGGAGAGGCAGGCTCCCTGCAGGGAGACCAACATGGGACTCGATCCCGAGACTCCAGTCCCTGGGCTGAAGACGGCGCTAAACCACTAGGTTTGAATGGTACATCGTTCTCCAACATTTCATTTTCAGGCTGGAGGTGTCCTTAGGTCCACAATGAGTCTCTTGTAGGCAGCAAATAGATGGGTCTTGCTTTTTTATCCAGTTTGAAACCATGCGCCTTTTGATGGGATCGTTAAGCCTATTCACGTTCAGAGTTGCTATTGAAAGATACGAATTTAGTGTCATCATGATACCTATTCACCTGTTTTTGTGGATTATTTCCTTGGACTTCCTCTTTCTTTTACAGAGTCTCCATCATATTTCTCACAGAGCTGGTTTGGTGGTCACATATTCTTTCAGTTCCTGCCTGTCTGTGAAGCTCTTTATCTCACCTCTATTTGAAATGAGAGCCTTGCTGGATAGAGTATTCTTGGTTTCATGTACTTCTCATTTAGGGATCCTGAGTAAATATCCTGCCAGCCCTTCTGGCTTGCGAGGGTCTCTGTGGAGAGGTCTGCTCGTTACCTAATACTATCCTTCTCCCCATAATGGTTAGGGATCTCTTGTATCTTGCTGCTTAAGGTCTTCTCTTTACCTTTGGAATTTGCAAGTTTTCACTATTAATGTCGGGGTGTTGAATGGTTTTTAATTGATTTTAGGGGGGAATCTCTCTATCTCCTGGATCTGAATGCCCTGTTTAACTCCCCAGTTGGGGACGTTCTCAGGTATGATTTGTTCAAATACACTTTCTGATCCTCTGTCTCTTTGTTGGCGCCCTCTGGAACCCCAATTAAACCGTAGGATTTTCCTTCTGAGGGCTGTCGTTTATTGCCCTTAAGGTAATTCTCATGATCTTTTAATTGTTTTTTTCTCTTTTTTCCTCTGCCTTCCTTCCTTGCCATCAACTTGTCTTCTATGTCACTCACCCATTCTTCTGCTCATTAACCCTCATCATTAGACCTCTAGTTAGGATTTCAATTCATTTAATTGAGTTTTAATTTCAGCCTGATTTAGATCTAAAGTGTGCAGTCATGAATCTCTTGAAATCTTGTTTATGCTTTTTTCTAGAGCCACCAATAGCTTTATATTGGTGCTTCTGAATTGGCTTTCTGACATTGAATTGTAATCCAAATTTTGTAACTCTGTGGGAGAGAGGACTGTTTCTGATTCTCCTTTTGTGTGAGTTTTTTCTTCTAGTCATTTTGCTCACCCAGAGTGGCCAGAAACAAGAGTTATAGAGGAAAAAAGGAGAAAAAGAGAGAAAAAAAGGGGGGGGGGACAAACAAAACAAAAAACAAGGGTGGAAGTATCCTCTTGATTCTATATACTGTAAATCCCTCGACTTCCCCTGGAACTTTCCAGCGCTGCTTGGTCAATAACTTGCTTTTTCCCCTGTCCTTCCAGCTGGTTGTTGGGGGAGGGCCTGCGTGCTGATTCTCAGGTGTGTGCACCTGGAGGAGCTGCCCAATCCCCCTGCTTGGTGCCAGGCTCAGTGGGAGCTGTTTATCCTGTGAGGCCCCTGCTCAGTCTCAGGGTACAAGGTGACACCAGGAGGAACAACAACAGTGGTGGTGGCCAGCTCTTCAGCTTCTATAGTCAGCTCCTGCAGTAACTACCACAGCTCCCCTTCCACAGGGGCCGGGATGCTCCGGGGCCGGAAGGTGCTGATCTTCGCAGTTCTGGGGCTCCCAGCAGCAGGAGTGTCTTTGCTGACCTGGGCCCTCCCGGTGTCCGCCTGTCCTGGGGGGAGCGCTGGATATTGGGCTGTGGTCCCCAGCGCCCCTGGCTCCGGGGCCTGCACCACTGGAATCGTGCTCCCGGGCCGCACACTCCCCTCAGCGTGGAGCTGCCGCCTGAGCTGCTCCCGAGGTCCTGCTGGCGCGCCCTCCACCCCTTTAGAGGTTTGGCTGTGCAGTGTGTGGCGTGCTCTCTCCCCAGGCGCACTTCCTCTGTTAGTGCCCGTGGGAAGCCTGAGGGCATCCCTGCCCCTCCTGGGATCCTGCCCGAGTTCCCTGCCAGCGCCTTTCCATCTGGGAAGATTGGTAAAGTTCTGCTTCTCCAGGACTGGGATTTCCTGTCCTGGGGGCACTCGCCACCCGGCCTTAGCCAGGCTCCTTGGGGGGCCCTCCCCCTTGAATGCTTTTTTATTTCTTTATTTTTTTTCCATCTTCCTACCTTGATAGAAGCGGGAACTCTTCTCACAGTAGCATTCCAGCTGTTCTCTCTTTAAATCTCAGACTGAATTCGTACGTTTTCAGGATGATTTGAAATTTATCTAGGTAAATTGGTGGGGACAGTGACTTGGAGAATCCAGCCATCTTGCCTGGCCTCCCTAGTTTCATGTATTAATTACATTTAGATCTTTGTTCAATTTGAGTATATTTTTGATGTAAGAAAGTGATCCTGTTTCACTCTTTTGCATGTACCTGTCCAGTTTTCCCACAATTTATTGGAAACACTGTCTCTTCTCCTTTGTATATTTTTGCATCCTTTGTTGTAGACTAATTGACCATATGAGTGTGGGTTTATTTCTCTGCTCTTTATTCTGTTCCATTGACCTATGTGTCTGCTTTTGTGCCTGTACCATATTGTTTTACTATAGCTTTGTGTTAGTTTGAAATATGAAAGTACTATACCTCCAGCTTTGTTACTTTTCATTTTTACTTTGGCAATTCTGGATCTTATGTGATTTCATACACATTTTAGGATTATTTGTTCTAGTTATGTGAAAAATGCTACTGTTATTTTGATATGGATTTCATAAAATCTGTAGATTGATGAAATCTACATTTTTCTCATATGGACATTTTAACAATATTAATTCTTCTAATCCATGAGCAAGGAATATCTTTCCATTTACTTATGTCAGTTTCTTTCATCAGTATTTTATAGTTTTCAGAGTTTAGGTCTTTTATCTCCTTGGTTCAGTTTATTCCTAGGTATTTTGTTATTTTTTGGTTCAATACTAAATGGAATTGTTTTCTTGATTTCTGTTTCTGTTACTTCATTATTAGTGTATAAAATCACAACATATTTCTGTATATTAATTTTGTATCCTGTAATTTTACCGAATTCATTTTTTACTTCTAAATAGTTTTTTGGTGAAGTCTAGCATTTTCTATGTTTAGTATCATGCTGTCTGGAAATTGTGACAGTTTTACTTCTTTCTTACAATTTTGTTGCCTTTTCTTTTCTTGTCTGATTGCCGTTGCTAGTATTTCCAGTACCATGTTCAATAACAGTGGTAAGAGTGGACATCTTTGTCTTATTCCTGATGTTAGAATAAAGCTCTGTTTTTCACCATTAAGTATAATGTTATTCGTGTAGTCATATACGGCCTTTATTATATTGAGGTATATTCTTTCTTAATCCAACTTGCTGAGAATTTTTAACATAAACAGATGTTGATTTTTGTCATGCTTTTCTGCATCTGTTGAAACGATCATATGATTTTGATCCTTCATTGGTTAATGTGGTATATCACATTGGTTGATTTGGAAATATTGAATTATCCTTCCATCCCTGGAGTAAATCCCACTTGATCATGATAAAAGATTCTTTTAATGTATTGTTGAATGTGGTTTGCTAATATTTTGTTGAGGATTTTTGTATCTATGTTCATTAGGGGTATTGGACTGTAGTTTCTTTTTTAATAGTCTGTCTGATTTTGGGTTCAAAATCATTCTGGCCTTGTGGAATGTATGTGGAAATTTTCCTTCCTCTTCTATTTTTTGGAAATAGTTTGAGGAGAATATGTATTAATTCTTTAAATGTTTTAATTTTTAAAAAATTTATTTATCTTAGAGAGAGAGAGAGAGAATGAGCAGGGGTAGGTGCAGAGGGAGAGGGAGAGAGATAATCCTCAAGGAGACTTCCCTCTGAGTACACAGCCCAAATGGGGGCCTGGCCTCAGGACCCTGAGATCATGACCTGAGCCAAAATCAAGAGTTGGTCACTCAATTCACTGAGCCACCCAGGCACCTCTAAATATTATTTTATTTTTAAGATTTTATTTATTTATTCATGAGACACAAAGAGAGAGGCAGAGACATACACAGAGGGAGAAGCAGGCTCCTTGCAGGGAGCCCGATGTGGGACTTGATCTCTGGACCTGAGGATCACGCCCTGAGCAAAGGCAGACACTTAACCACTGAGCCACCCAGAGACCCCTAAATGTTTTAATTTAAATTTTAGAATTCACCTGTGAATATATCTGGTCCTTGACTTTTGTTTTGTCGGCAGGTTTTTTTTTTTAATTATAATTCAATTTCATTACTAGCAATTGATCTATTCGGATTTTCTATTTCTTCCTGATTCAGTTTTGGGAGATTATATGTTTCTAGGAAATTTTCATTTATTCTAGGTTGTCCAATTAGTTGGCATAATTGTACATAGTAGTTTCTTATAATCCTTTGTATTTCTGTGGTGTCAGTTGTAAATTTCTTTCATTTCTAATTTTATTTGGGCCCTCTTTTTTTTAATGAGTCTTGCTAAAAGCTTATTGATCTTGTTTATCTTTCAAAAGACCAACTCGTAGTTTTCCTGATCTTTTCTATTGTATTTTTAGTCTCTATTTAATTTATTCCTGCTCAGATTTTTATTATTTTCTTCCTTCTACTAACTTTGGGCTCTTTTTCTAGTTCCTTTAGGTGTGAGGTTAGACTGTTTGAGATTTTTATTTCTTGAGATAGGCCTGTATCACTATAAACTTCCCTCTTAGAACTGCTTTTGCTGTATTTCATTGAATTTTGGATGTTTTATTTCAACTTTTGTTTGACTAGAGAGATTTAAAATTTTTCTTTTTGATTTCTTCATTGATCCATTGTTTAGTAGCATATTGTTTGGCTTCCATAGTTTGCATTTTTTCCTAGTTTTTTTTTTTCTTGTGATTGATCTCTAGTTTCATACTGTTATGGTTAAGAAATATGCTCAATATGATTTCAATCTTCTTACATTTTTTTAGATTTTATTTATTTTTTCATGAGAGAGAGACAGAGACAGAGAGAGAGAGGTGCAGAGACACAGGCAGAAGAAGAAGCAGGCTCTATGCAGGGAGCCTGATGTGGGACTCGATCCCGGGACTCCAGGATCATGCCCTGGGCCAAAGGCAGGCAGTAAACTGCTTCTTACATTTTGAGACATGTTTTGTGGCCTCACATGTGATCTATCCTGGAGAATATTTTTGTGCACTTGAAAACAATATGTATGGTTCTGTTTTTGGAACATATTCTTCTATATCCTCATTTTGCTTGACTCTGTATGTTTCTATGTATTAGGAAGATCAACTATGTCTCCCAGTTTAAAGGAGTGACCTTGTGTAGAAGGTATCCTGTGGGTCCCAGAAGTGCAATACACCTAGTCATCAGAACCTGGTGCTGCAAGAGTATCCTGTGTTGAATACATGTGGTTTCCTATTGTGGCTGAGCTACAACTATTGTGGATACACTAGCTGGTGTGGTTGGCTCCCCTAGTGTTAAGGATGCTGATTGAGGCTGAGGTCCCCACCAGGTATGCTGGTGTAGAAGCTGCTTTGGGGGTTGCAGGTCTGGCCAAGGCTTCCTTATATTTCTGACAAGATGGGCAACATTTTGGTGGGGTGCTGGTCCTCACAGAGGCTACGTAGTACGTGCAAATGGGCAGGAACTGCCTTGGAGTGGCACCTGCTAGGGTAGGCATTTGGACCTATCCATGGAGTGGGTCCACAGGGATATGCTGGGGTGGGACAAGCACTGTTAGCAAGGTAGATAGAGTGTCAGAAATGGTGCTTACCAGCACTGGGCCATCTAGGTAGAAGGCAATTTTTTTTAGAAGGCAATTTTTTTAAATGGCTCCCACCACCATTTTTGTTTCCTGGAGAAATTTACTACATATCTCTGCCCCTCAAGTAGACACCTTAAAATTAGACAATAGATCTTCACATATGGCCCCAAGCACTTTTCAAACTCCTGCCTCTCCACTGGGATTTAGAGCAGAGTTTTGGTTTTTCTATAACCCTCTAATTCTCCTAGAGATAGAGATTCTCAAAGTTAGACATTGTGGGGACTTGTATTCCTGGTACAAGACACTAAGGCTGAGGTGCCCAATATGGGCTTGTACCACTCATTCCTCAGGAAGACATCTTGGTTTCTTTAATTGCAAAAATGGTTTTATAAACCAAGACCTGGGTATTAATTATGTTTATTGTTATGGGAATGACAGGTTAAATTGTACATAATTTCCTAGAAATTACCTAGCTTTCTATTTCCTCTTATGTCATGTGAAAATTTATTTGTGTCATATTTTCTTTTCTCCTACTCCATGATATTTGATGCCACACTTCCCTTCCCTAGGTAATAAACCTCATGGTCTAGGCCTAGTGACTCCAGGATAGCAGGGGAAGGATGGATAAAAATGATCTCTATATACCCCCATGCATGTATTTTCATTTGTGTCTTATCCTTGTTATTTTCCCAATCAGATAAAAGTGATTTCCCTGCATGTCAACAGCTGTGTCACTTAACTTCCCCTACCGACAAGCACAAAGGTATTTTTTCACAATTTTATAACATGTTTCATAATACAGACCTCAAAATAGAAAGCAATTTTGCAAAGACCATATTCATTTTTTTCAACTTGCCTGTTTTTATTTTAGAAACACTTTTCAACTGACCATCAAAAATATAGAGGATTTTCTATAGTTTCTAAATAATTTCCCTTTCTCTCATACCCATTTATAACATTTGTATATGCAAATTCATCTAAGACTTCAATTTGTTGTGCATCAAACAACACATTTACAGCCTACATTTTGTTTTACACTAGAAACGTGTTGAAAGACAATTCTCCATGGGTCTCTCTTGTTTCTGCATGTTTTGCAAGCAAAAACCTGCCCTTTACTCCAGGCAATCTTTTCAAGGATGTCTATATAGGGGAAATCCTTAGAATACAGAAATAATGTCTCCCATAAGAGTGAAGGACAACTTGCATAAAGACCTGAAAAATAGAGATAGTGCTTTCCTCTGGAACAAAAGGCAGGCATGCTTACATTATGAAATATTTGTGCCTTCTAAGCTCAGGTTTTCTCTTTTAACACAATTGATTGCAGGCAAAGATGTCATCTTGCCCTATTTCTATTCCCTGTGGCTCAAGAAACCAATGCAAAATGCTGACACTCCGGCTACTGCTACTGCTTTGAGTATTAAATAGTCCTTCATCTCTGCTCCAGAAGTCCCGTGTTTTCTATCAGCATGCATAAAACTGTGGCAAACTAACTTTTATAGTTCACAGTTCCTGAAAATTTTGGCAATGAGGTGGTGACTATGTGGCAATGATGCTGACCAAGATAAAATTTTCTAGAAGAGGAAGAGTTGGGTCCATACAGGCTAATTAATGAGATTTTGGGAATGTTCATGTGAATCAATAGCAATCTATTGACCAAGTTGTATAAGTAGCTATGTAATAAATGGCCCTCCACCTAATTACTATTAATGAGAAATTGAGGAGGTAGTTACCAACTGATAAGTGGGAAGTAAGCTCAAAGATGCCTTCCTGAATGGTGCCCTAGTTGTTAACTACCCTACAGAAAGCAGATGTCTTCCCCCATTTGGTGGTTACCTTAATGTCTATCCCACTGTAACAACTATAGCACTAGAATTCAGCCTGGAAGATCTCCTTCTCAGACAACAGTTACACAACTGCAATGGGGAGAAACTGGGTGAATTTTTAAAACTTTGATAGTAAAGGAGATGAGATTTGTGGGATATGAAATGCTTATTAAAGAAAATAGCAATCACTGTTCTTTTAGATCAATCCTATCCAGTCTATTGTTTCAACCTTAGATTTGGCTGCATTTAAAAAAAAAGATTTTATTTTTTTATTTATTCATGAGAGACAGAGACATAAGCAGAGGGAAAAGCAGGCTCCTTGCAAGGAGGCTGATGCAGGACTCGATCCCAGGACCCCAGGACCATGACCTGAGCCAAAGGCAGATGCTCAACCACTGAGCCACTAAGGCACTTCTAGATTTGGCTTAGGTATTCTCAGGGAGATTTTCTTGAGACAGACAAGTTCCCATGAAAAGCCATAGGTGAGGAATTGACTAGTACTGTATTACTGGCTTTTATTGCCTTGGATTGGGTTTCAGTGGGGTGACCCATTGGACAATGAGAAACTGACAAAAAGAAGCTAAATAAATTCTTGTGATCAGTATTGTTTTCCTAGAAAACTCTCAGCTCTAATGTTGAAACTGGACCCCAATTTAGGAGATGTTATGACAATGGCACATTAGATGACCCAGATTAAAGTGGACTCTTTAAAAACAATTTGTTGCTACATAAATGAAGCCCAAGGCAGCCAAAACAAGGAAACCTTACAGCCTCAGCCAGAAAGCAGGATGTCTATGGCTGTGGTTGTTGAGTGACTGGGATCTCAAGGCTAAAATAAAAGGTGCCACCATGATGACTTTTTCACTCAATATAGGCATTAAGCATGCTGAAAACATCTGGTTGAGTTATGAGCTGCTGTCATGCCAGTCAAAACTGAAAGTAATGCAAAGTCTTGTTTAATGGCATAGAACTCTCTCCCTCCATGTCTGTAATACCTCTCCATGCATGCCGAACTTCGGTGTTTCAAAGTTGAAAACAGAAGTGGGGCTGATGCCTAGAGGGGAAAGCCATCGCATTCACATGAGTATGCTAAAGAATTTGATGGAGGGGTGGAACTCAAATTTTAATGGTCTTATTGGGTATAGGTGCTCAAGTTACTATCTTACCTGGACCTCTGGGAAAAAAGTGCATGGATTCAGCTAATGGGATTTGGGCAGGGCTCATAGTGAGGCAGGGAAGCTAATGTAAAATCATGGATAGGACCTTTTTGGCCAATTCAATGTACTATAATCGCTGCTTCTACATATGAATGCATAGTAGGAATAAATTGGTTATATACTTATACTCCCCCATACCATATATAGAGATAATCTCAATTGGGAAGAGCCACATGTAGAGAAAAGTGGGACACATTCATTGCTCTCCAATTTATCTCTCTGGACTCTCCCTGGGTGGTATAAGAGAAATAGTGTACCATTCTAAGTGGAAAAAGACAATAAGGAAAGTGGGCCATAAAAGATGTTTTGCACATAGACCTCAGACTCATCTAAGTGTCTGACACATGATTTTCAACTCTAGCATTCAGAATTGCGAAGAAGTACATGTTACTTAAGTTCACCAGTCCCTGGTAACTGGAATAATCACCCTAGAAAACTAATATAGAAATATCTGAATTCACCATAATTTAAAAACTGCTGTTAATCAAACAAAGAAAAGACAGTAAGAATCACAGTTGATTTCCTCTCAATTTCCAAAATGGGGCAAACCAAGAAGTCTCCTAATGGCTTACCTAAGGATACTTCCTCATACAGTGACCAATAACTGTAGCTCAGAGTCTGTAAGGGCCTCATTGGATGCCTCAGAAGGGTGTGGGGTATGACATGTTCTGAACTGACATTCCCATCATCCCTATGCTGAGGTGGCAAGTCATAAATTTTGAGCTTTAAAAAAACACATTATGAAAAGAACAGAGTCGGATAAATCTAAATAGGATAGAATAGTACCTACAGATTCTAGGGAGCCTGAATAAACTTTGTTTTGAACTTTTGGATTTAGAGATTTCTGTAATGGATTTGGGTCCTTCCTGATGCTTTTCAGTGAATTGCATAATGTGAATAGCGTAGAAAAAAGATTGACTTGGGTATGCTTGTCCTATTAAGATGATTTTCCTTGCATTGTTGCTTGTATTCATTAGTGAAGCAGGATCCATTCTCTTATATCACCTTCTGAATAACCACAGCATTAGATGCTCCCCAGGTACCTTTTTCCTCAATCACCCACTGAAGGGAATAATCAGATGCACTCGATTTCCAGCTTGGTCTTCAACATTAAACTTTATTTTCCTTTCTCCTTTGCAAATTTCATACATGTCCCTCATATTTCCACATCCAGTCTTCATCCACAGCCCAGGGATAGTACATTTTTAACTTGTTTTTCTAGTGCTCCCACTTGATTTCTGAAATTACAAATGCAAAAAACAAAAATAACCAAAACAAAAAAAAAATCCAAAACCAAACACGGGTGCATGTGCCACAACCCACACAAATATCCTAATGGATTTATATCCTCAAAATAACTTTCTACATAAAATGACAGGAATGACACCAAAATGCATGAATAATAGAAAAACAACTTTATGTCATATTGACAAACATGGGAATATTGAACTAGCAGCAATTAGCATGATAGAAATTAAGTGACTGGATGAAATGGAGATTTGTTTTTCTAAATAGATCTCAGTTCATCCTCTAAGAAGGCAAATGTTTTTGCAAAGGGCTTTGGTTACAAAACTGCCTTCCTGATATATATGGTAGATCTAGGCACCACACAGATGGATTTACTTCCCTGGATATTTTGGAAGATTATCTTCAGTATTTATGAAGAAAGCCACCTCCCCATTTGAAACATCCCTTTTGCTTTACGTCTCACT
Organism: Canis lupus familiaris; assembly: GCF_011100685.1. Classification (NCBI taxonomy): domain Eukaryota; kingdom Metazoa; phylum Chordata; class Mammalia; order Carnivora; family Canidae; genus Canis; species Canis lupus. The sequence continues at coordinate 14,180 of NW_023331504.1, forward strand.
GATAGGCTCCAGAAAATGTTGTAACAGACTCTTAAATACAGTGAGCAAACTGGCTGTTGCTGGAAGGGAGGTGGGTGAAGGATGGGTGAAATAGATAAAGGAGATTAAGAATTACAAACCTCCAGTCACAAAATAACTAGGTCATGGAGGAGAAAAGGACAGCATAGGGAATATACTCAATAATAATACATTGAGTATATTATATTGTATAATATATTGAGTATATCATACAAATAATGTTGTATGGTGACAGATGGTGACTACATTTGTCGTAGTGAGCACCGAGGAATGTACAGGATTGTCAAGTCAATATGTTGTACACTTGAAACTAATATAGCACCATATGTCGATTATACTTCAGCAATAAAGAAAAAGATGTTCACTCTCACACTTTTACTCCACATAGTACTGGAAGTCCTAGCCACAGCAGTCAGACAACAAAAAGCAATAAAAGACATTCCAAATCGGCAAGGAAGAAGTCAAACTCTCACTCTTTGCAGATGCCATGATATTATATATTGAAAACACGAAAGACTCCACCAAAAACTGCTAGAACTGATACAGAATTCAATCCAGTAAAGCCGCAAGATGCAAAATCAACATATAGAAATCTGTTGCATTTCTATACACCAATCATGAAGCAGCAGAAAGAGATATTAAGAAAACAAATCCCATTTACAATTGCACTCCAAAATAATAAGACGCCTATAAATAAACCTAACCAAAGAGGTGAAATACCTGTAACCAGAAAACTATGAAACACTGATGAAAGAAATTGAAGATGACACAACGAAACAGAAAGATATGCTATGCTCATGGATTGGAAGAATAAATATTCTCCTTACTCTGGGAAACGAACAAGGGGTGGTAGAAAGGGAGGTAGGCGGGGGTGGGGTAACTGGATGACAGGCACTGAGGGGGGGCACTTGATGGGATGAGCACTGGGTGTTATGCTATATGTTGGCAAATTGAACTCCAATAAAAAAATTAAAAATAAAACGAAAAAAAAAAAGAAAAAAAATGTCCTGCCGAAAGCAATCTACACATTTAATGCAAAATACCTATCAAAGTACCCTATCAAAATACCACCAGCGTTTTCCACAGACCTAAAACAAACAATCCTAAAAAATTGTATGGAAACACAAAAGATCCCGAATAGCCAAAGCAATCTTGAGAAAGAAAAGTAAAGCTGGAGGCATCACAATTCCAGACTTCAAGTTATATTACAAAGGCGTAGTAATCAAAACAGTATGGTACTGGCACAAAGACACAAAGAGCTAATATTACACTCTATGTTTACTAACTGGAATTTAAATAAAAGCTTGAAAAAGAATAGACACATAGATCAATGGAAGAGAATAGAAAGCCCAGAAATGAATCCACAATGTTATGGTCAATTAATCTTCGACAAGGGAGGCAAGAACATGCAATGGGAAAAAGCCTCTTTAACAAATGGTGCTGGGAAAACTGAGCAGCTACATGCAAAAGAATGAAACTGGACCACTTTCTTATACCATACACAAAAGTAAATTCAAAATGGATTAAGACCTAAATGTGAGACCTGAAAGCATAAAAATCCTAGAAGAGGGCACAGGCAGTAGTTTCTCTGACACTGGTGATAGCAACATCTTTTTAGATAGGTCTCCTGAGGCAAGGGAAACAAAAGCAAAAATAAACTACTGGGACTACATCCAAATAAAAAGCTTCTGCACAGCAAAGGAAACAACCAACAGAACTGAAAGACAACCTACTAATGGGAGAAGATATTTGCAAATGACATATCTGATGATGGATTGGTATCCAAAATATATAAAGAACTTATAAGACTCAACACCTGAAAAGCAAATAATCCAATTAAAAATGGGCAGAAGCCATGAACAGACATTTCTCCACAGAAGACATACGGATGACCAACAGACACATAAAAAGGTGCTCAATATCACTCATCAGGGAAATGCAAATCAAAACCACAATGAGATACCACCTCACATGTGTCAGAATGGCTAACATCAAAAACTCAAGAAACAACAGGTGCTGGCACAAATGTGGAGAAAAAGGAACCCTTGTGCACTGTTGTTGGGAATGCAAATTGGTGCATCCACTGTGGAAGACAGTATGGAGGTTCCTCAGAAAATTAGTAATAGAACTACCCTACAATCCAGGAATTACATCACCGGGTATTTACCCAAAGAATACAAAAACACTAATTTAAAGGGATGTATGCGCCCCTATGTTTATTGCAGCATTATTCACAATAGCCAAACTGTGGAAGCAGCCCAACCATCCATCGATGGATGAAGGGATAAAGAAGATGTGATATAGGGGCACCTGGGTGGTGTAGTCAGTTAAGCATCCAACTCTTGGATTTGGCTCAGGGTGTGACATCAGGGTTGTGGGATTGAGTGCCACAAGGGGCTCTGTGCTCAGTGCAGAGTCTGTTTGGGATTCTCTCTCCCTCTCTTTCTGTCCCTCCCTACCCCACGTGCTCGTGCTCTCTCTTGCTCTCTCTCTCAAATAAATAAATCTTTAAAAAATACAGAAGATGTGAAATAAAGATATAGATAATGGAATATTATTCAGCCATAAGAAATAACAAAATCTTGCCATCTACAACAACAACATGGATGGATCTACAGAGTATAGGCTGAGCAAAATAAGCCAGTCAGGGAAAGATAAATACCGTATGATTTCACTGATATGTGCAATTTAAGAAACAAAACAAATCAGCAGAGAAAAAAAAATGAGAGAGAGAGAGACAGAAAGAGAGAGAGAAAGAGAAACCGAGAAACAGACTCTCAACTGTAGAAGACAAAGGGATGGTTACCAGAGGGGAGACGAGTGGGGGATTGGTGAAATAGGTGAAGGGGATTAAAAGTACACTTACCCACTAAGGGGTGCACCTGATGGGTGAGCACTGGGTGTTATGCGATATGTTGGCAAATTGAACTTCAATAAAAAATATGCAAAAAATAAATGAAAAAATAGAGTACACTTACCTTGATGAGCACTGAATAATATATGGAACTGTTGAATCACTATATTGTACACCTGAAACTAATATAATGCTGTATTTTAACTATACTGGAATTAAAGATTTAAGAAAACAAAAAAAAATTAACAATTAGCTGAAAATGGGTCAATGACCAAAATAGGAGTTTAAAATATAAACTGATTAGGAGGAAACATAAAGGTAAATCTTCATGATCTGGGATATGGCTATAGAATTTTAGATATGATACCACAAGCAATAAAAAAAATAGATAATGTGAACCTGATTGAAATGTAAAAAGCCCATGCTTCAGAAAACATCACCAAGAAAGTGAAAACCCACAGAATGGGAGAAAATATTTACAAATATATGTGCATATATCTGATACGGGACCTGTCTCTACAATAAATGAAGAACACTTAAAACTCTGTAAGAAAGTGACAATAACCAAATTAAAAATGGACAAAGGATCTGGATGCACATTTCTCCAAAGAAGATGCACAAATGTCCAGTAAGCACATGAAAAGATGTTCAACATCATTAGTCACCGGGGAAAGACAAATCAAAACCACCGTGAGATGCCACTTCACACCCACTAGGATGGCTACAAGCAAAAACACAGACAATAACAAAGTGTTATTGAGGATGAGAAGAAAGTGGGACTGTCATTTGTTGCTGGTGGGAAAGTAAAATCACACAGCCACTTTGTAAACCAGTCAGGCAGTTCCTCAAAACCTTAAACAGAGAGATAACATACAACCCAGCAATTTCATGCCCAAATATATACCTAAGAGAAATAAAAATCTATGTCCACATAAAATGATAGAAAAGAATGGTTATAGCTACATTGTTTGTAATATCCAAAGAGTGGGGGGAAACCCAAATGGCAATCAATTGATGAATGGATAAATAGAAGTGGTATGGATGGAATATTATTCAGCCATAAAAGTAAATGAAGTACTGATACATGGCGAAACATGGACGAACCTGAAGACAACATCCAAGTGAAAGGACCCAGTCAGAAAACACTAAATATCGTATGATTCCATTCATGTGAAATGTCCAGAACAGGCAAATCCATAAAGACAGAAAACAGAATAACGGTTGCCTATAGTTGGGGATATGTGGAGAATGGGGAGTGATGTCTCCATTGCTGTGTCTGAAGGACTGCTACTACCCACCTCAAGGACCTCCTTTTGTCCATGGTTACAGGGGAAGAAAAGCTTCAGGTAGGTTCAGTGGCAGGCTCGCAGGGGGAGCAAGTCTTTCTGTACCTGGAGTAAGAAGACCTGGGTTTGATCCCCTCCTCAGATGCTCACAGCTAGCATCTTTCAGGCAATCGCTTCATCTTCCATCATATTGCTACTCAAAATGCGTCCCCCCTCCCCCGGGCTGGTGCTGATCCACAAACTGTTACCCTCTCACAACAGCGTAAACGCAAAAATGGAAAGAAGCATTTAAAAACCTCAACAGCGGGAGCAGCTCGGAGGGGCTCGGGCAGAGGAAGAGGCTCCGTGCGGAGGGGCCTGCGCGGTTCCAGGAGCAGCTCGGAGGGGCTCGGGCGGCGGCTCCGCGGAGGGGGCTGCGCGGCCCGGGAGCGCGAATCCAACAGCGCAGGCCCCGGAGCACAGGGCGCCGGGACACAGCCCAGGATCCCGCCTCCCCCGGGACAGGCAGAGGCCGGGAGGGCCCAGGACAGCGAGGACGCTCCTGCCCCAGCTGAGCAGATCAGCGGCCCCGCCCCGGAGCCTCCAGGCCCTGCAGACGGAGTTCCTGCCGGAGCTGAATCCAGGTTTCCAGAGCGGCCCCGCCACTGGGGCTGTTCCTCCTGCGGCCTCACGGGGCAAACAACCCCCACTGAGCCCTGCACCAGGCAGGGGCACAGCAGCTCCCCCAACTGCTAACACCTGAAAATCAGCACAACAGGCCCCTCCCCCAGAACACCAGCTAGACGGACAACCTCCAGGAGAAGCCAAGGGACTTAAAGTACACAGAATCAGAAGATACTCCCCTGTGGTTCTTTTTTTGTTGTTGTTTTGTTTTTGTTTTGTTTTGCTTTTTGATTTGTTTCCTTCCCCCACCCCCTTTTTTTCTCCTTTCTTTTTCTTTCTCTTTTTCTTCTTTTTTTTTTCGTTTTTTTTCTTCCCCTTTTTTTCTCTTTCTCTTTTCTTTCCTTCTTTCTCTCCTCTCTTTTTCTCTTTTTCCCAATACAACTTGCTTTTGGCCACTCTGCACTGAGCAAAATGACTAGAAGGAAAACCTCACCTCAAAAGAAAGAATCAGAAACAGTCCTCTCTCCCACAGAGTTACAAAATCTGGATTACAATTCAATGTCAGAAAGCCAATTCAGAAGCACTATTATACAGCTACTGGTGGCTCTAGAAAAAAGTATAAAGGACTCAAGAGACTTCATGACTGCAGAATTTAGAGCTAATCAGGCAGAAATTAAAAATCAATTGAATGAGATGCAATCCAAACTAGAAGTCCTAACGACGAGGGTTAACGAGGTGGAAGAACGAGTGAGTGACATAGAAGACAAGTTGATAGCAAAGAGGGAAACTGAGGAAAAAAGAGACAGACAATTAAAAGACCATGAGGATAGATTAAGGGAAATAAACGACAGCCTGAGGAAGAAAAACCTACGTTTAATTGGGGTTCCCGAGGGCGCCGAAAGGGACAGAGGGCCAGAATATGTATTTGAACAAATACTAGCTGAAAACTTTCCTAATCTGGGAAGGGAAACAGGCATTCAGATCCAGGAAATAGAGAGATCCCCCCACTAAAATCAATAAAAACCGTTCAACACCTCGACATTTAATTGTGAAGCTTGCAAATTCCAAAGATAAGGAGAAGATCCTTAAAGCAGCAAGAGACAAGAAATCCCTGACTTTTATGGGGAGGAGTATTAGGGTAACAGCAGACCTCTCCACAGAGACCTGGCAGGCCAGAAAGGGCTGGCAGGATATATTCAGGGTCCTAAATGAGAAGAACATGCAACCAAGAATACTTTATCCAGCAAGGCTCTCATTCAAAATGGAAGGAGAGATAAAGAGCTTCCAAGACAGGCAGGAACTGAAAGAATATATGACCTCCAAACCAGCTCTGCAAGAAATTTTAAAGGGGACTCTTAAAATTCCCCTTTAAGAAGAAGTTCAGTGGAACAGTCCGCAAAAACAAAGACTGAATAGATATCATGATGACACTAAACTCATATCTCTCAATAGTAACTCTGAACGTGAACGGGCTTAATGACCCCATCAAAAGGCGCAGGGTTTCAGACTGGATAAAAAAGCAGGACCCATCTATTTGCTGTCTACAAGAGACTCATTTTAGACAGAAGGACACCTACAGCCTGAAAATAAAAGGTTGGAGAACCATTTACCATTCATTCAAATGGTCCTCAAAAGAAAGCAGGGGTAGCCATCCTTATATCAGATAAACTAAAATTTACCCCAAAGACTGTAGTGAGAGATGAAGAGGGACACTATATCATACTTAAAGGATCTGTTCAACAAGAGGACTTAACAATCCTCAATATATATGCTCCGAATGTGGGAGCTGCCAAATATATAAATCAATTATTTACCAAAGTGAAGAAATACTTAGATAATAATACAGTTATACTTGGTGACTTCAATATAGCTCTTTCTATACTCGATAGGTCTTCTAAGCACAACATCTCCAAAGAAACGAGAGCTTTAAATGATACACTGGACCAGATGGATTTCACAGATATCTACAGAACTTTACAACCAAACTCAACTGAATACACATTCTTCTCAAGCGCACATGGAACTTTCTCCAGAATAGACCACATATTGGGTCACAAATCGGGTCTGAACCGATACCAAAAGATTGGGATTGTCCCCTGCATATTCTCGGACCATAATGCCTTGAAATTAGAACTAAATCACAACAAGAAGTTTGGAAGGACCTCAAACATGTGGAGGTTAAGGACCATCCTGCTAAAAGATAAAAGGGTCAACCAGGAAATTAAGGAAGAATTAAAAAGATTCATGGAAACTAATGAGAATGAAGATACAACCATTCAAAATCTTTGGGATGCAGCAAAAGCAGTCCTAAGGGGGAAATACATCGCAATACAAGCATCCATTCAAAAACTGGAAAAAACTCAAATACAAAAGCTAACCTTACACATAAAGGAGCTAGAGAAAAAACAGCAAATAGATCCTACACCCAAGAGAAGAAGGGAGTTAATAAAGATTCGAGCAGAACTCAACGAAATCGAGACCAGAAGAACTGTGGAACAGATCAACAGAACCAGGAGTTGGTTCTTTGAAAGAATTAATAAGATAGATAAACCATTAGCCAGCCTTATTAAAAAGAAGAGAGAGAGGACTCAAATTAATAAAATCATGAATGAGAAAGGAGAGATCACTACCAACACCAAGGAAATACAAACAATTTTAAAAACATATTATGAACAGCTATACGCCAATAAATTAGGCAATCTAGAAGAAATGGACGCATTCCTGGAAAGCCACAAACTACCAAAACTGGAACAGGAAGAAATAGAAAACCTGAACAGGCCAATAACCAGGGAGGAAATTGAAGCAGTCATCAAAAACCTCCCAAGACACAAGAGTCCAGGGCCAGATGGCTTCCCAGGGGAATTTTATCAAACGTTTAAAGAAGAAACCATACCTATTCTCCTAAAGCTGTTTGGAAAGATAGAAACAGATGGAGTACTTCCAAATTCGTTCTATGAAGCCAGCATCACCTTAATTCCAAAACCAGACAAAGACCCCACCAAAAAGGAGAATTACAGACCAATATCCCTGATGAACATGGATGCAAAAATTCTCAACAAGATACTGGCCAATAGGATCCAACAGTACATTAAGAAAATTATTCACCCTGACCAAGTAGGATTTATCCCTGGGACACAAGGCTGGTTCAACACCCGTAAAACAATCAATGTGATTCATCATATCAGCAAGAGAAAAACCAAGAGCCATATGATCCTCTCATTAGATGCAGAGAAAGCATTTGACAAAATACAGCATCCATTCCTGATCAAAACTCTTCAGAGTGTAGGGATAGAGGGAACATTCCTCGACATCTTAAAAGCCATCTATGAAAAGCCCACAGCAAATATCATTCTCAATGGGGAAGCACTAGGAGCCTTTCCCCTAAGATCAGGAACAAGACAGGGATGTCCACTCTCACCACTGCTGTTCAACATAGTACTGGAAGTCCTAGCCTCAGCAATCAGACAACAAAAAGACATTAAAGGCATTCAAATTGGCAAAGAAGAAGTCAAACTCTCCCTCTTCGCCGATGACATGATACTCTACATAGAAAACCCAAAAGCCTCCACCCCAAGATTGCTAGAACTCATACAGCAATTCGGTAGCGTGGCAGGATACAAAATCAATGCCCAGAAGTCAGTGGCATTTCTATACACTAACAATGAGACTGAAGAAAGAGAAATTAAGGAGTCCATCCCATTTACAATTGCACCCAAAAGCATAAGATACCTAGGAATAAACCTAACCAAAGATGTAAAGGATCTATACCCTCAAAACTATAGAACACTTCTGAAAGAAATTGAGGAAGACACAAAGAGATGGAAAAATATTCCATGCTCATGGATTGGCAGAATTAATATTGTGAAAATGTCAATGTTACCCAGGGCAATATACACGTTTAGTGCAATCCCCATCAAAATACCATGGACTTTCTTCAGAGAGTTAGAACAAATTATTTTAAGATTTGTGTGGAATCAGAAAAGACCCCGAATAGCCAGGGGAATTTTAAAAAAGAAAACCATAGCTGGGGGCTTCTCAATGCCAGATTTCAGGTTGTACTACAAAGCTGTGGTCATCAAGACAGTGTGGTACTGGCATAAAAACAGACACATAGATCAGTGGAACAGAATAGAGAATCCAGAAGTGGACCCTGAACTTTATGGGCAACTGATATTCGATAAAGGAGGAAAGACTATCCATTGGAAGAAAGACAGTCTCTTCAATAAATGGTGCTGGGAAAATTGGACATCCACATGCAGAAGAATGAAACTAGACCACTCTCTTTCACCATACACAAAGATAAACTCAAAATGGATGAAAGATCTAAATATGAGACAAGATTCCATCAAAATCCTAGAGAAGAACACAGGCAACACCCTTTTTGAACTCGGCCATAGTAACTTCTTGCAAGATACATCCACGAAGGCAAAAGAAACCAAAGCAAAAATGAACTATTGGGACTTCATCAAGATAAGAAGCTTTTGCACAGCAAAGGATACAGTCAACAAAACTCAAAGACAACCTACAGAATGGGAGAAGATATTTGCAAATGACGTATCAGATAAAGGGCTAGTTTCCAAGATCTATAAAGAACTTCTTAAACTCAACACCAAAGAAACAAACAATCCAATCATGAAATGGGCAAAAGACATGAACAGAAATCTCACAGAGGAAGACATAGACATGGCCAACATGCACATGGGAAAATGCTCTGCATCACTTGCCATCAGGGAAATACAAATCAAAACTACAATGAGATACCACCTCACACCAGTGAGAATGGGGAAAATTAACAAGGCAGGAAACAACAAATGTTGGAGAGGATGTGGAGAAAAGGGAACCCTCTTACACTGTTGGTGGGAATGTGAACTGGTGCAGCCACTCTGGAAAACTGTGTGGAGGTTCCTCAAAGAGTTAAAAATAGACCTGCCATACGACCCAGCAATTGCACTATTGGGGATTTACCCCAAAGATACAAATGCAATGAAACGTCGGGACACCTGCACCCCGATGTTTATAGCAGCAATGGCCACGATAGCCACACTGTGGAAGGAGCCTCGGTGTCCAACGAAAGATGAATGGATAAAGAAGATGTGGTTTATGTATACAATGGAATATTACTCAGCTATTAGAAATGACAAATACCCACCATTTGCTTCAACGTGGATGGAACTGGAGGGTATTATGCTGAGTGAAGTAAGTCAGTCGGAGAAGGACAAACATTATATGTTCTCATTCATTTGGGGAATATAAATAATAGTGAAAGGGAATATAAGGGAAGGGAGAAGAAATGTGTGGGAAGTGTCAGAAAGGGAGACAGAACGTAAAGACTGCTAACTCTGGGAAACGAACTAGGGGTGGTGGAAGGGGAGGAGGGCGGGGGGTGGGAGTGAATGGGTGACGGGCACTGGGTGTTATTCTGTATGTTAGTAAATTGAACACCAATAAAAAATAAATTTAAAAAAAAATAAAAAATAAAAAAATAAAATAAAAAAAATAAAATAAAAACCTCAACAGCAATCAGACAGAGTGGCTTTATGTCTGCTGAATTGAATAATAAACACGTTGAGCTCATTAAAAAAAAAAAAGAAAGAATCGCAGATGCTTCTTCCTCAATTTCCCATGTGGAATAACCAAGGAAGACACGTATTGGCTCATCTTGAGACACTGCCTCATATATAGAGCCAATGGCTGTGGGTCAGAGGCTGCAGGTCCATCAGAGGCTGATTCAGAAGCGTGGGGCTGCACTGATTGGACGCTCCATAAGACCTGTAGTGTTGTAAGTAATTAAGTTCTGACTTTTCAAGAACAAAAGTTTATAGCCTGAAAAGAACAAAGTCAGATAAATCTGAATGGGTTAACAGTGGCAGCTTTAGTTGGGAGGGGTCCTGAATAGGTGTTGTTTTTTGAATTTTTGGATTTAGACATTTATGTACTGAGTTTGGGTCCTTGCTTATGGCTTTTCAAAGAACTTAATAATATGAATACCATTGAAAAAGTTTGATTTGGGTATGCCTGTCCTATTAATGCTATTTCCCCCCATGTTGTTGCTATAATTTGTTAGTGAGGCAGTAGCCATTCTTTTATTTCATCTCAGTAACCACAGCATTACATCATGATTAGTCACTAGGTGCCTTTCTCCTCAATTACTCACTCATAGGAATAATCAGATGTAGTCAATTCCCACTCTGGACTTCAACATCAAATGGCATTTTCCTTTCTCCTTCCCAGATTTCATGTGTGTCTCTCACACTTCCACTCCAAGTGTCCCATCCACAGCCCAATTATGGTGCATTTTAATGTTGTTTTACTAGCACTCCCATTTGATTTCTGAAATTACAAATGAAAACCACACACATACACACACACAATCCTAATGAATCCAGGTTCTTAAATAACTGTTTACATAATACAACGTGTATGAGGCCAATATGCATGAATAACTTTGAAAAACATCTGCATGTCATATTGACACATGGATTGTGAACAGCAATAAGCATGATAGAAATTAGACTTGTTGAAATGCAGTTTTCTTTTTCTAAATGGTCCACAGTTCTTTTCTGAAAAGGCAACGGCTCCGCAAAGAACCTTTGGCTTCTAAAATTTTCTTCCCGCTGTATATGGAAATTTCTAGGTACCACCCACGAGAATTTATTTGCACTATATTTTGTGGTAGCTTTTCTTGGGATTTATGAAGCAAGCACTTTGTGTCCCCGCTCCAAATACCTTTGGCTTATTCTGTCTTTTAGTGGGCGCCAGAAAAAGTTGTATTTCCATAGTTTACCCAGCTTATGTCTCACTGCTAGGTGCAGAGTAACATTCTTTACAGGTTTCTACATTCAAATAAAAGGTCATTTAGAATTTATTTTAAAAGTTCACACGGAACACATAGCAAACTTGATGAAATCGTGAGTTTTAATGCAACTCCTAACACATTTCAAAGGATTGAATTCTGTCCCCCCCGCCCCGCGTGGGTTTTCTCTCCACAGATATAGGAAGCTAGGAATCAATGAAATAAAACGTACTTGGATAATCACGAACTGCTTTGAAATTCAGCATGTACCTATAGGAAAAGGAAAAAAAGGGGTGGTGGTGGAGAGCCCGTGCAAGAAGGAAAAAACACAGTGGGTAGTAAAGCGCATTACCATTATCCTAAGTCCTCCGACCCATCAGATCACTTGAGGTAGAGGAAGGAATCATCTTAGTTCCCTTAATTTCCAAACAGCCTCTGCCTATCTGGATGCAAAAAACGATAGGGACTTGTCCCACCGTGACATCTGGATGTTTATACTCCAACCACACTGGTTCAAAGCAAGAGCTTGACCAGAAACCCCCAGGCAGACAATCATGCCACCTTCCCCCTTCAATCTCCAGGCTGGGTGTCCGAGGAAGGCTGTTATTGGTTCAGCCCTGGTCACCCCACCACCCTTTGGGCCAATGGCCACGGATCATGTGCTGCCAGTTGCTGATTGGCTGCTGCTAGCAGCGGCTGGGAGCACAGCTGCTCTCATTGGACGATCCCATCAGCCATGCGTAGTCGTGGTTCAGGAAGATTTGGGGTCAAAAGTGCAAGAGTATAGGCTACCAAGGAACGGAATCAGATAAATGTGAGTGCAGTAAAATCGGCCTTTCCCAAGGTGGGGAGCTCGAGTAGGCCACGATTCGAGGTCGTTTGATTGAGTTTTCGGCACAGTGTTTGGGTCCTCTTGTATGTGTGTAGTTGAATTTGGACGAGAGGCTCTGTTGGGGGAGTGTGAATGCGCTATGTGTCAGTTCGGGATCTGCTACAGCACTTCACTCATTGCTGTATCACAAACTCAAACAAATCTCTTGATGATACCACTCGACACAAGAGGGAGAAGGAGAATACTTAAGGCAAGTCAAATCACTGTGGACACACAGCTGTGACCAAAAAGATACCAGAAGAGGCTGGCCTGAAGGAACGGGCCATTTAGGAAAGTGACAAAATGCAACCCGGCCAAGGAAATCCTAACGGTCCACACCACACACGTATATTAAAGTGGACTTGACAACATTTTGTCATGTTCTGCCCACGGTGAACGTGCTTTAAGGATGGGCAGCATGGCATAGGGCCAAACGCTGGAGTAGGTGGCGTTGTGGGGAGCTACAGGTCTTTCCCCGACAAGTGAGGTAGCTCTGAAAAGAGCCTTTGTTTTGTGGGGTGGTCAGAGGGTCAGCTGTTCATTGGCGTCTGTTCATTGGCGTCTGGCGTACCAGATGAAGGCCTCGGAGGCCTCAGACACGACATGCTTGCCAATCCCCCCTGGCAGCAGCAGATGCATGGCGGTCTGGATCTCCCTGGAGGTGATGGTGGAGTGGGCCAGGCGAGAGGCCTCGTCGATGATGCGCTCGAAGATGTCATTAATGAACGAATCTGTGACTCTCAGGGCCTTCTGCGAGAGGCTCAGGCCCTCATGAACCTTCTTCAGAACCCTGGGAAATAGGTGGCGAAACTGCCTGAGCAGCGGACCCGGCGGCGGAGTTGGTGGTGGTGGCGGTGGTGACTGCAGCGGTGGCGGTGGTGACGGCGGCAGCGGCGGTAACGGCATTGGCGCCTCGGCTGCTCCTGCTGAGGGCTCTCCTGATAGGCTGCCGCCTGGCTCCTCCGTAACCAGGCTTTCCTCCCAAGAGGTCTCACAGCCAGGCTCAGCCATGTGGGGCTCACCTCCCCGATAGCTCAGAAGGAAGCGCACTGGCAGCAGCTGAAGGGCCAGGGCTCTTTTATAGCCACTGTATGGCCCGATGTCACCGGAAGCTCCTCTCTGATTGGACAAAAGGCAAAGCCAGGAAGTGAGCGGGTCATTCAGCCAGGTCTTGTCAGATCTCGTGGCACACCTTCGAGCTTGGCATCTCCTCAGTCAGAGCGGGAATCAGGCAGCCTCTAAGTTTCCCATGAGGGCTGCCAGAAGGACCTCTAAACATTCCACAGGAAGCCGTTGAGTACCTCTAGATTTCCAACATGAAAATTTTCTGGAGAGGGAGAGAGTAGGAGAGAAGGGGGAGGAGCAGAGAGCGAGGGAGAGATTTCAAGTAGGCTCTACACCCAGCGTGTAGCCCGAAGTCTGGCTGTATTTCACAAAACCTGAGATCATGACCTGAGCCAAAATCAAGAGCCAGATGCTTAACAGACTGAGCCACCTAGGCACCCTTTTGCAATACTTTTTATTCCATAGTAGTCCTCATCTCCACCTTACCGTTGCTGTGATTATAAAAGAGGGGCACACAATGGGATGCCTGGGTAGTTCAGCCATCTGCCTTCTGCTCAGGGCGTGATCCTGTGTCCGGGGATAGAGTCCCACAGGGGGCTCCCTGTGAGGAGACTGTTTCTCCCTTTGTCTGTGTCTCTGCCTCTCTCTGTGTGTCTCTCACGAATAAATAAATAAAATCCTTAAAGATAAATAAAGGTCGGGCACATTGATTCCAGAGCATCAGAGTATTTGTAGCACATCCTAAGTCAATCACATTTACCGCTTATAAGAAATGATGCACTAATGTGGAATCAAAATTATTCCAATAAAACTACCACTCTTCCACGTTCCGTTATGTTGGAATGCAACATGTTGGAAATCTGGAGTTACTCTATGCCTTCACGATTCTAGGTTGTTTGATTGAGTTTTTGGCACATTGTTTGGGTCCCCTTTTATGTTATTTGAATTCAGATAATGGGATATACTAAAGGGGTGTGAATGGGGTAAGTGTGATTGTTATATCTGGTATTGCACTTAAATTGTTGCTATACCACACATTTTGAAAAAACAAAAATCTCCGGATGACACTATTGGACACAGGTAGGAGAATAAGAATAGGTGAGGTAAATAAAATTATTTTGGAAATAGTTTTGACCATTAAGATCCCTGAAGAGGCTAACCTAGGGAAATACCTAATAGAAATGACCATTTAGCAAAGTGATGAAATGCAGTATGGTTAAGAAAAATCATAGCCAATAGCACTAAAGACATAGAAAGTCGAGCTGATACTGTTTTTTTTTAAACATTTCTTTCACACTAAGAATTTATAAAGATCGACAAAATGACAAAGATCCAAACACTAGAGTAGACTGCACTCTGGAGAGCTTCAGGTCTTTTCCTGCCAAGTGAGGTAGCTCTGAAAAGAAAAGGCTCTTGCCTTTGCTTTGCGGTGTGGTCAGGCGGTCCTGAGGCAGCTCATTGGTGTCTGGTGCACCGGATGACGGCCTTGGTGGCCTCAGACACAGTGTGCTTGGCAGTCTCCCCAGGCGGCCACTGACATATGGCTCTCTGGATCTCCCTGGAGGTGATGGTGGAATGCTTCCTGTATTGCTATGAGGTGCTCTCCTTGGACACAACCCATCATCCAAGTGATTCGTAATACTGTATTTAGTTCCGTCTTGTTAACTTTTTGCTTTAAGTCGCCATAATCATTATAAATATTTTATGCCATCGATATTTCATTTACTTCTATTTGCCAATTCATTCTATTATCATTCCTCTGGCATCTCAGATCATTTTCCATCTTCTAAGTTACATTCTTTAAAATCTCCTTTCATATGGTGTTCAGTGGGTATAAGTACTGAGTTATCATTTTTCTTAAATGTCTTTACTTCTGAGTTAAAGTCTTAAGGTAACCATAATTGAGATGGAGTTAGGTATGCAGGGCACTAAAGAGGCCTTTAAATCCTGAAATCCTGAAAGCTGTCAATTAGGTACCTACCCTCCTCTTAGGGGAGGTAAGATAGTACCTCCAGCTTCACTCCAGCAGAGGAGTGATATTCCTGCAGAGGCAATGGTGAACAATGTTAACCCATGGGAGATGTAGTTAGATAGGGACCATATTGCTTTAGGTGTCTTTGGTGCTTACCCAGGTGTATTGTCACACATCACTGGGAATTATGTTTAAGAAAAATCATGTGCATAATTACTTGCTGAGTATAATAACTGGACTGGCCTCATGAATATTATTCCCCTTTTATGACAGGAAGTTTCTCAGACTTTGGAGAAAAATAGGGATGTGGGAGTCTCCACTTCCCCATTCCTTGACAGCATCAATGATTAGATGGTGGTCCATGAACAAAAACAGTCTGGGAGACCTCTACATTCCACTTAGGAGGCTCTAGCAATAGTGTCAAGCAAACAAACAAGCAAAGCATAATTGCACAAGAAGTGAAGGAAGACAACATCCTTCTCCCTGCATCATTCCATCCCTCAAGCCAGCATTGTTCTGGACCAGGAAAAAAAATTTCCCAACTAGTAAGAATTCCTCTTACTAGGGAAGGAAAAAGTAGAGTGAGTGAACAACTTGTCTAGACTGTCCTGGCACTGCATGAAGGTCTAGCTTCAGTTTCACCCCCACTCATAACAGCAAAGACTTGACTAGGAAGAAGGAATAAAAGCAGAGGCTATTATCAACACATATGCAGCAGGAGTGATTTCAGTTTACAGAGAATTTTGTGGCATACAACTCAGCAGCTTCCACCAACGATGAAGTCACTGCCTGGGTGCATAGATCCTGACAATGGTCCTAGAAGTATTTAAGTTTCCTAGAGCCAGCCATTCCTCAGTACCCACCCCCAGGCCCCAGACCACCCTCCTGCCAACACCCCTACCAAAACCACACCCTTCCAGAGCCAGGACCCACATGAGTAACCATTCAAATACTCTGTGGCTGCACAGGTGTAGAACACCAGCCACCCTGGTCCCTTCCTACCTCCACCAAGACCCAGGAGTTAAGCTTACAGCCAATCCGGTTTTCTCGTAGGTGTGCAAGAGCAAGACACCAGCTTAAGTACCCTGGGCTGACGCACCAGCTTGCCTGCACTTGGGGGCACAGATAGCCCCTCTAGCCATGGCCTGATCCTATCATTTGCATCTGCTACAGCGGGTACACACACAGAGGAGAGTGTGCAGTGATGGGTGAATTCTCTGACAGCCAGGCCCCCAGCAACAGCTGCTTATGGAAAGCATGCTCAGCCTTCTGTCACTGGCCTGCAACACCATGCCCACCTATAGATAGCATCTCCAGCTTCACTCCAGCAGGACTCTCACCACTGGCCCTCACTATACTGCATAGGCACAGGGGAAAGATCGTGTGGCCACAGGACAGCATACTGACACCTAGGGCCCCCTGATGTCCTTGTGAGTCTGTATCAGGCCCAGTCATTTGTCCCTGGCCAGCAACACCACACTCACCTATAGATAGTCCCCGCAGCTGTGAACCTGTGAAGCCCTAGCCTGATTCCCATCACTGGCTTTCAAGTCCATATGCATGCCTAGGGGAAGAAAGTGCAGCTGTACAAGAGCACACCATCATCCAGGGCCCCCTGTAGCTGTCTGTGGGCTCAGATCAGGCTCTACCTCCTGTCACTGGCTGACACCACCATGCCCACAGGTGGCTGGTTCCTCTGGTTGTGGACCTGCATGACCCCCAGCCTTACCCCCATCACTGTACTCCACTGCAGTCTGCATACCTATGGGTAGAGTGTGAAGCCATAGGAGAGCACACTGGCACCCAGGTCCCCCACAGATTCCAGTGAGTGCATAGATGGCCTTGGCCTCTGTTACCCACCCTGACCCCCATCACCACAAGTGTGTCTGCAGGTGACCACTGCTGCCACATAGACACCTGCACTAGGCCCTCACAGCAGAGTATGTGTACACCACTGGCTCTGGCCACCATTACTGCCTGCCCTGGTCCCTAGCTATGGGTCCTGGAGTCACCACTCAGGAGCCCAACAGCCCTTGCAGCCACTGCATTCTCTCCACCATGCTCACCAACATACACACGGTTGTTGATACTGTGGACCTCAGTGGCCTGAACTGAAGAGACATTACAGCCTCCTTGGACCCACTGCTGCCGTGTGCCCCTGCCCTTAGTGCCCTGCACCAGTAGATGCAGGGTCATAGCACAGCCCAGTGTGCTGCACATCCACACTGCAGAATCACTCCATAAAGTCTGGAAGAGGTGACTGCTCCTTGAAATGCATAGATACCTACACAAGGCAACAGTGATCCGAGAATCAGGGAAACGTGTTCACCAAAGGAACACAGCAAACCTCCAGTAGTGGGCCCCAAAGAAATGGAGATCCAGGAATTTTCTGACAAAGAATTCACAAAAAAAAATTGTTCTACAAATGCTCAGAGGGTTATAAGAGAACACAGATAAGCAAATTAATGATATCAGGAAAACAATACAAGAACAAAATGAGAAGCTCAACAAAGTGTCAGAAAACATAAAAAAGGACCAACCTGAAATTTCAGAGCTGAAGAATACAAGCAACTGAATAATTCAATAGAGAACTTCAACACCAGACTTGAACAAGCAGAAGGGAGAATCAGTGAGCTAAAAGACATTATCTATTGAAATTATACAATTAGAAGAGCAAAAGGAAAAAAAGAACGGTGAAAAGGAATCAAGAAAGCCTATGTGAGTTTAGGGACACCATCAAAAAGCAATAATGTATGAATTACTGCCACCCCAGAAGGAGAAGAGAAGGACAAAGGATTACAAACTTATTTAAAGAAATAATGGCTGAAAACTCCCCAAAGATGTGGACATCTAAGTTCATGAAGCTAATAGGTCACCTCAAAATTACAATCCAAAACATGCTTCACCAAAACACATACCAATAAAATTGTCTAAAACCAAATCGAAGGGCAGGCTGGGTGGCTCAGTGGTTTAGCACCGCCTTCGGCCCAGGGCGTGATCCTGGAGACCGAATATCGAGTCCCACGTCAGGCTTCCTGCATGGAGCCTGTTTCTCCCTCTGCCTGTGTCTCTGTCTCTCTCTGTGTCTCTCATGAATAAATAAATAAAATCTTTAAAAAAACAAAACAAAACAAAACAAAAATCGAAGAGAGAGTTTTAAAAGCAGCAACAGAAAACAATTTTTCTCTCATACAAGGGAAGCTCCATAAGGCTATCAGTGGGTTTTTTGGGAGGGACCTTAAAGGCCGGGAGAGAATGGGATGATATATTTAAACTGCTAAAAGAAAGAAATTGCCAACCAAGAGTTCTTTACCCAGCGATGCTGCCCTTCCAAATTGAAGGTGAAATAAAGACTTTCCCTAGTAAACGAGAGCTGAGGGAACTCGTTGTGACTAACCCTATGTCACAAGAAATGCTGAAAGGAGTTCTTCAAGCTGAAACTAATTGGTAACACCAAAACATATGAAAATACACAACACGCTGTTAAAGGTAAGCATACAGTCAGACTCAGAATACCCTAAGACTGTAACGTGGTGATGTGCTGACTAGGTAACTTTAAAATAAAGAATAAGAGACAAAGGTATTGAAAACAATTTGTTAACGGACACACACACACACACACACACACAAAATATAAACAATGATGTAAAAACAGTAAATTTGGGTGGGGAATAATAGGATAGAGTTTTGGTATGTCATCAAAGTTAAGCTGTCAGCATAAAATAGACTGTCATACCTACAGGATGTTGTGTGTAAACCTCATGGGAGCCAAAAAGTAAAAACTACCTAGATACACAAAAGATAAAGAGAAAGTAATCAAAGCATACCACTACGAAAAATATTCCATTTACAAAGGAGGGCATCAAGAAAGGAATAGTGAAAAGTGGAACTAGAGAACAGCCAAGAAACCAGTAATAAGGCGACATTAGTAAGTCTTATCAATAATTACTCTCTTAATGGATTGAATCCACCAATCAAAGGGCATAGAGTGGTTTAGTGGACAAAAAGCAAGATCAAACTATGTGCTGCCTACGAGGGACTCACCTCAGCTCTGAGGACATACATAGATCCAAAGTGAAGGGATGACAAAAGCTATTCCATGCAGGTGGAAACCAAAGAGAGTGGGGTTAGCTATACTAATGTCGAGCAAAATAGACTTTAAGCTAAAATGGTAACGAGAGATAGAGATGGTCGTTAGGTAATGATGAGGGGGGTCAATTCTTCAGGAAGATGTAACAATCATAAATATGCACTCAACACTGGAGCACCTAAATATATTAAGCAAATACTTAAAAAACTGAAAGGAGAAATAAACAGCAATAGGATAATACAGGGAGACTCCAGCACCCCACTTTCAATATTGCATGGATCTTCCAGACAAGAACATCAACAAGGAAGCACTGCACTTGAGCCATACTTTAGACAAAACGGACTCAACAGACATATATAGAACATTTCATCTGGCAGCAGCAGAATACACGTTCTTCTCAAGTGCGCATGGAACAATTCACCAGATAGATCACAAAACAAGTCTTAGCAAATTTAAGAGCATTAAAATCATACTATCTTTTTGACTGCAAGAGTATGAAACAAGGTATCACTAGCAGGCAAAAAGGTAGAAATTCACCAGTATGTGGAGATTAAACAACATGCTTCTGGATAACACTTGGGTCAAAGAAGAAACCAAAGGGGAAATCCAGACACAAATGCAAATGGAAGCATAGCATATCAGAACTGCTTTTGCAGCAACCTATATGTTTTGTTTTAAGAGGGAAATTTACAGTGACAAACACCTACATTAAGAACAAGAATGATCTCAACCTAAATTTTACCTCAAGGAGCTAGAAAAAGAAGAACAAACTAAGCAACAACGTCAGCAGAAGGGAGGAAGTAACAAAAGATCCGAGTGGAAAATAAATGTGCCAGACACCAGAAAAAATGATAGACAAGATTAATGAACTAAGAACTGGTGATTTGGAAAGATAAATAAAAGTGATGGAAACTTCAGCTAGGTTACCTCAGGAAAACCAGAGAGAAGACTCAAATAAACCAGCAGTGAAAGAGGGGGACATTACAACTGAACACCACGGAATACAAAGGACCACGAGAGATTACTACAAATGGTTATATGCCAACAAATGGATAAACCTAAAAGAAATGGATGTATTCCTAAACACACAATCCACCAAGACTGTGTCATGAAGAAACAGAGAATCTGACAGGCTAATATTCAAGTACGGAGATTGAATCATTACTTAAAAACCTGCAAAACAGAAAATCCCAAGAACATATTATTTCACTGGTGACTTCTACCAAACATTTAAAGAACTAGCACCAAAAAAAAGAAAGAAAGAAAAGAAAGAAAAAAGAAAGAAAGAAAGAAAGAAAGAAAGAACTAGCACCAATACATCACAAATTCTTCCCAAAAATTGGAGAGGAAGGAATACTCCCAAACTCATTTTACAAGGCCAGCATTACTATGACACAAAGCCAGGTAAGAACGCTACAAGAAAAGAAATTGACAGACTAATATCCCTGATGAATACAGATGAAAATTCTCAAAAAAAAAAGAAAAAACATGAGCAAACTGAATTCAACAGCACATTAAAAATAAATCATCCACCATGATCAAGGGGATTCATCCCTGTGTTGCAAGTATGGCTCAACATAGATCAAGGGGGATTCATCCCTGTGTTGCAAGGATGGCTCAACATATGCAAATCAATAATTGTGATACACTGCATTAACAAGACACAGGATAAAATCATAGAATCATCTTAGTAGATGCAGAAAAAGTATTTAACAAAATTCAATATTCGACTCTCATTTAAAAAAAAAATCTCAAGAAGTGGGAATGGAGAGGACACACCTCAACATAGTAAAGGCCATGTGTGACGAGCTGACTCAATGGTGAAAAGCTGAAAGCTATTGCTCTGAGATCAGAAACAAGACAAGGACGCCCACTTTTGCCACTTTTATTCAACATACTATTGGAAGTCCTAGCCAGACCATTTAGGCAAAACAAAACAAAACAACCACGGAGAAGAAATGAAAAGGCATTCAAGTTGTAAGGGAAGAAGTAGAACTGTCACTATTCGCAGATGACATAATATTACTTCTAGAAAGCCCTGGAGACTCCACCAAAAGACAGTTAGAACCAATAATGGATTCAGTAAAGCTGCAGGAAACAAATCAAAATTCAAAACTCTGTTGCATTTCTGCACACTGCTAACAACCTATAAGAAAGAGAAATTAAGA
This sequence comes from Canis lupus familiaris, assembly GCF_011100685.1. NCBI lineage: Eukaryota > Metazoa > Chordata > Mammalia > Carnivora > Canidae > Canis > Canis lupus. The sequence continues at coordinate 35,900 of NW_023331504.1, forward strand.
AACCAATCCGTTTACAATTGTATCAGAAAGAAGAAGATAACTGAGACTAAATTTAACTGAGGAAGTGAAAGATCTGTACACTGAAAACTATAAGACAATGATGAAAGAGATTGAACAGATGCAAATAAATGGAAAGATATTCCATACTCAGGGAGGGGAAGAATTGGTATTATTAAATGTTCATCCTACCCAAAGCAATCTAGAGATCAGTGCAATCCCTACTGAAATTCAATGGCATTTTTCACAAGAATAGAAGAAACAATCCTAAAATTTGTATGGAACCACAAAAAAACACCCCCCCCCAAAAAAAAAAACCCCAAGTAACCAAAACAGTCTTGAGGAAGAAGAACAAGGCAGGAAGCCTCATACTCCCTGATTTTGAACTATTTTACAAAGCTATAACAATCAAAACAGTATGGTATTGGCATAAAACAGATGCATAGATCAACAGATGAGACTAGAGAGCTCAGAAATAAACACAGACATATCATTAATTTACAAAAAGAGCCAAGAATATACAACAGGGGAAAGAACAGTCTCTTCAATAAATGGTGTTGGGAAAACTGGACAGCCACATGCAAAAGAATAGAACGGGATCACTGTCTTACACCACAGGCTAAAGACTGAATGCAAGACCCAAAACCATAAAACGCTTGGAAGCAATCATAGGTGCTAAGCTCCTTGACATCAGTCTTGGAGATTGATTGATTGATTGAGTTTTTGGATCTGACACCAAGAGGAAGGATAACAAAAGCAAATATAAACAAATGGGGCTACATCAAACTAAAAAGCTTCTGCACAGCAAAGGAAATCCTCAGCAAAATGAAAAGCCAACCTACCGAGTGGGAGAAAATATTTGCAAATCATGTATGTGATAAAGGGTTATATCTAAAATATATAATGAATTCCAAAAACTCAAAGGCAGAAAAAAGAAAAATCAAACAACTTGATTAAAAACTGGGCAAATGATCTGAATAGACAGACAATTTTCCAAAGAAGACATACAGATGCCCAACAGGTACATGAAAAGGCCTTCCATATCACTAATCAGGGAAATACAAATCAAAGCCACAACAAGGTACAACTTCGCACCTGTTAGAATGGCTATAATTAAAAAGACAAGGAATAACAAATGCTTGTGAGGATGGAGAGAAAAAGGAAGTCTCATGCACTGTTGGTAATATAATGTATGGGATGTAAATTGGTGCAACCACTGTAGAAAACAGCATGGAGGCTCCTCAAAAAACTAAAAATAAAAGTACCATATAATCATCTAGTAATTCCACTACTGGGTATTTATCTGAAGAAAATGGGTACAATGAACGGGCACCACCATGTTCATTGCAGCATTATTTACCATAGCCAAGATATGGAAACATCCTAAGTATCCATTTCTGTTGGCATGATATGGCCTTTTTTTTTTATGTTTAGGATTTTCATTTTATTAGCTTTTTTTTTAAAGATTTTATTTATTCATGAGAAACAGAGAGACAGAGAGTGAGAGACAGAGACACAGGCAGTGAGAGAAGGAGGCTCCATACAGGGAGTCTGATGTGGGATTTGATCCTGGGACTCCAGGACCATGCCCTGGGCTGAAGGCAGGCGCTAAACCGCTAAGCCACCCAGGGATCCCCCATTGTCAGCTCTTACATTTAGGTCTTTGATCTATTTTGAGTTAATTTTTGTATATGGTGCTAGGTCAGAATCCAAACTCCTTCTTTTGCATACGAATATCCAGTTTTCTTAGCTTCATTGGTTGAGAAGTCCATCTTTTCTATTGAACTCTTTGGTGAGACATCTGTCTTGAACCAAAGTATCCTCAAAGAGGGCTGATAGCTGAGGGTGTCTGCTGGCAGCACATTTGATATGCTTTGAAGTCAGACCCACCTGGGTACAAATCGCAGCTGGTAAATAGTAATATTTACCAGTTGTGTGGCGTTAGGGAAGTTCTCTGAGCCTGTGTTTTCTCATCTGTAAAAAGGGAATGATAGTATTATCCACCTCATAGGGTTGTTGTGAGCATTAAATGAGATGACGGAAGTAAAATGCTCAGCACGACAAATGTAACAAGCACTCCGTAAATTTAGGCTGTATCATTTCCTCCCACATGGCACAGGAAGTCAGCTCATTTGCCCAACCCTGGCCTTTGTCTCCACAGTCTGGTTAATTGTCTTCAACTACGTACCTGTGACATGATTGTAAAAGGGCTTTGTATAACCTGCTAAGCACCCTCATACACTCCTTTTTCAGTGAGGTTTTAGCCTTGGCAGTAAATCGGACATGGCTTGCTTTTGCACTCCTTGCCACACATGTTTTACTGACAACTGCTGTGGGTTGAGATCACTGACATGTTTTTTAAGGATCCAAAACTATCTTGCCACCTCCACATAAATAATTTTAGGGGATCCCTGGGTGGCTCAGCGGTTTTAGCGCCTGCCTTCAGCCCGCATGTGATCCTGGAGTCCTGGGATCAAGTCCCATAGGCTCCCTGCATGATCCTTCTTCTCCCTTTGCCTGTGT
>NW_023331505.1:0-38415 GCF_011100685.1 Canis lupus familiaris
AGCAGGCCATGCAGGGGAACCATTTCCGATAATGCCCAGTGAGTGACCAGAGTCACCAGGTCCAAATGAGGCCCAGATGGAGCATATTCACTAGGTCCAGATGAGGCCCAGTTGAGGACAAGAGTCACCAGACTGGTTGAGGCCTAGAGGGGTTCCAAATCCCCTGTCCAGGTGACATCCAGATGGGGACCAGATCACCAGGTCAGGGTGAGGCCCAGAGAGGTCCCAGAGACATCATGTCCAGGTGAGGCTCAGGTGGAACAGAGTAACCAGGTACCAATGATGCCCAGGTGAGGACCAGAGTCACCAGGTCTCGGTGACGCACAGATAGGATCAGAGTCACCAGTTCCAGGTGAGGCCAAGAAAGAGTCCAGAGCAATCAGTTCCAGGTGGGAAACAAGTCACCAGGACTGGGTAGGCCCAGATGGGGACCAGATTCACCAGGTCCACATGAGGCCCAGGTTGTGACCAGATTCCCGGGTCTGGGAGAGACCAGGTAAGGGCCAGATTCACCAGGTCCAAGAGGCCCACGTGGGGACCTGAGTCCAGGTATGTGTGAGGCCCAGGTGGCATCCCACTAACCAGTCCAGGTGAGGCCAACCTGCAGGCCAGAGTCACCAGATCCAGGTTAGGCCCTAGTGGGGACCGGAGTCACCAGGTAAATGTGAGTCTACAAGTACACCACAGTCAAGGTCCAGGTGTGGTTCATGTGGGAACGAGAGTCACCAGGTCCAGGTGAGACCCACGTGGGGACGACAGTCTCCAGGTCCAGATTGAGGCCTCGGTTGGGGGACCAGGTCATCAGGACCAGTTGAGGCCAAAGTGGAGCAAAGCAAAGTTATCATGTCCATGTGAGGCCCAGGTGCGGAACAGAGTAACCATGTCCCATTGTTGCCAGGGGAAAAGAGTCACAAGGTCCAGACGAGGCCTAAGTGAGGAGTAGATTCACCAGGTCCTGTTGAGGCCGAGTTGAGGACCAGTGACCCCAGCTCCGGGTGAGTCCAGAGGGGGACCAGAGTCACCCGGTTCTGGTGATATCCAGGGGGGGACCAGAGTCAGCACGTCAGGGTGAGGCCCAGAGGGGAACGAGAATCACTAGGTCCAGGTGAGGCCCCGATGTGGAACTCAGAAACCAGGTCCCATGATTCCATATGAGGACCTGAGTCACCAGATCCAGGTGAGGTCCCTGTGGGAACCAGTCACCTCGTCCAGGTGAGGCCCAGGTGGGAGTCACAGTCACAGGTCCAGGTGAGGCCCAGTATATAAGAGAGTATCCAGGTCCCAATGATGCCCAGGTAAGGACAAGAGTCAACAGGTCCAGGAGAGGACCAAATATGGATCAGAGTCATTGTGTTCCAGGTGAGGCCAGATGGAGACCACAGGAACCAGGTCCAGGAGAGCCCCATATGAGAACCAGAGCCACCAGATCCAGGTGAGGTCCAGGTGGGACCACAGTCACAAGGTCCTGGTGAGGTGCAGGTGGCAACAGGATTCACCAAGTCCAGGTGAGACCCAGGTGGCGACCAGTCACCAGATCCAGGTGCGGACCAGCTAAGGACCAGATTCACCAGGTACAAGTGAAGCCCAAGGGTGACCAGAGTCACCAGGTAAGGGTGAGGCCCAGAGGGGATACCAGAGTAACCAGTTTAGTTTGAGGCCCAGAATGGGACCAGAGGTCCCTGGTCAAAGTGAGGCCCAGGTGTGGAATAGAGTATCCAGTTCCCAATGATTGCCAGGTTGAGGACCAGAGTCACTAGGGCCATGCAGGCCCAGATGGGGAACAGAATCACTAGGTCCTGGTGAGGCATAGAATAAGACCACAGTCACCAGTATCAGGTGAGCCCCTTGTGGGAACCAGAGCCACTCTATCCAGCTGAGTCCCAGGTCCATGTGAGGCCCACGTGAGGACCAGATTCATTAGGGCAAATTGAGGCATAGCTGGGGACAAGAGTCACCAGGTCTGGGTGCGGCCTAGGTGGGGCAAGATTCAGCAGTTCTGAGTTAGTTCAAAGTGGGGACGAGAGACACCAGGTCCAGGTGAGGCCAAACTGAGGACCAGAGTCACCAGATCCAGGTGAGGTCCATGTTGGAAAGAGAGTCACCAGGTCCAGGAGAGTTCCAGGTGGGGACCAGAGTCACCAGATCCAGGTGAAGTACAGGAGGGGACCAGAGTCACCAGATCCAGGTGAAGCCCAGGTGGGGACCAGAGTCACTAGGTCCAGATGAGGCCCAGGTGAGGACCAGAGTTACCAGGTACACGTGAGGCCCCGGTGGGATCAGAGGCAACAGGTCCATGTGAGGCCGGCTTGGGGACCATGGTCAACAGTCTACTTGAGGCCCAGATGTGGAACACAGTAAGCAGCTCCAGGTGAGTACGCGGTTGTGACATGGTCACCACGTCCAGGTGAGACCCAGGTGGGGACCAGGATCACAAGGTACAGGGGAGGCCCTTGAAAGTACCAGAGTCAACAGTTCGAGGTGAGGCACAGGTGGTAACCAGGGTCAGCAGGTCCAAGTCAGGGCAAAGTTGGGTTACGGTCACTAGGGCTCGGTGAGACCCAGAGGGGACCAGAATCACCTGGTCCAGGTGAGGTCCAGTTGTTGAACACAGTCACCGGGTCCCAATTTTGCCCAGTTGAGGACCATGGTCAACAGGGCCAGGTGAGGCTCAGATGGAGACCGGAGTCCCCAAATAGGTGAAGCCCAGGTGGGGACCATAGTCACCAGATCCAGGGTAGTCTCAGGTGCAGACCAGAATGACCAGGTCCACTTGAGGTGCAGGTGGCAACCACACTCACCAGGTCCCGGTGAGGCCCTGGTGGGGACCAGAGTCACGAGGTACATGAGAAGCTAGAAACACTGCAGCCACCAGGTCCACATGATGTCCATGTGGGAACGAGAATCAGTTACAGGGAGGACCAGTTTTGGATCCGACTCACCATGTCCAGGTGAGACCCAGGTGGGAACCAGTGTCAACATGTCCAGGTGTGGCCCAGGTGAAGAGCAGAGTTAATAGGTCCGGCTGGGTCACTGTTAGTGAACAGTGTAACCGTATCCTGATGCTACCAAGGTGGGTACCAGAGACACCAGGTCCTGGTGAAGCCCAGTTGGGACCAGAGACATGAGGTCCAGGTGCGGTCCCGATGGGAACCACAGTCACCAGGTCAGGTGAGGCCATGCTTAGGATCAGAGTCACCAGTTACCGGTGAACCCAAGGTGGAGCCAGAGTCACCTGGTACAGAAGAGGCCAAATCAGGACCAGAGTTACCAGGATCAGGTCAGTCCCAGTGGGGAATACAGTAACATGTCCCGATGATGCCCAGGTAGAACCAGAGTTACCAGGTCCAGATGAGGCACAGTTGGGGAGCATATTCACTAGGTCCCGGTGAGGCCCAGTTGAGGACCAGAGTCACCAGGTCTAGTGAGGCCTAGAGGGGTACCAGATTCACCTGGTCTAGGTGACATCCACATGAGGACCAGAGTCACCAGTCAGGGTGAGGCCCAGAGGGATCCAGAGTCATCATGTCCAGGTGAGGCTCAGTGTGGAACAGAGTATCCAGTTCATAATGGTCCACAGGGTGAGGACCAGAGTCAGCAGATGAGTAGGCCCAGTTAGGATGAGAGTCACCAGTTCCAGGTGAGGCCAAGAAGGAGTCCACAGCAATCAGTCCAGGTGGGGAACAAAGTCATCAGGATGGGGGAGGCCCAGATGGGGACCAGATTCACCCTGTCCAGGTGATTCCCAGGTGGTGACCAGAGTTACCAGTTCTGGGTGAGGACCAGGTAAGGATCAGATTCACCAGGTCCAAGTGAGGCCCACTTGGGGACCTATGTCACCAGGTAGTGTGAGGCCCATGTGGAAACCCCACTCACAGGTCCAGGTGAGGCCAACCTGCAGGCCATGCAGAGGAACGGATGTCCCGATGAAGCCCAGGTAGGGGAGCAGATTCAACCAGGTCCAAATGTGGCCCACATCGAGTATATTCACTAGGTCCAGGTGAGGCCCAGTTGAGGACCAGAGTCACCAGATCTGGTTGAGGCCTAGAGGGGTACCAGAATCACCTGGTCCAGGGACATCCAGATGGGGACCAGAGTCACCAGGTCAGGGTGAGGCCCAGAGAGGTATCAGAGTCATCATGTCCAGGTGAGGCTCAGGTGTGGAACAGAGTAATCAGGTACCAATGATGCCCAGGTGAGTTCCAGGGTCACCAGAAATGGGTGACGCGCAGATAGGATCAGAGTCACCAGTTCCAGGTGAGGCAAAAAAGAGTCCACAGCAAATCAGGTCCAAGTGGGGACAAAGTCACCAGGACTCGGTGAGGCCAAGATATGGAACAGATTCACCAGGTCCAGGTGAGGCCCAGGTTCGTGACAGAGGTCCCCGGGTCGGGGAGAGGACCAGGTAAGTACTAGATTCACCAGGTCCAAGAGGCCCACGTAGGGACTGAGTCACCAGGTATGGGTGAGGCCCAGGTGACAACCCCACTCACCAATTCCAGGTGAAGCCAACCTGCACGCCAAGAGTCACCAGATCCAGGTGAGGCCCTAGACGGGAACGGAGTCACCAGGTAAATGTGAGTCTACAAGGACACCACAGTCACCAGGTCCAGGTGTGGTTCATGTGGGAACGAGAGGCAAACAGGTCAAGGTGAGAACCCAGGTGGGGACCACAGTCACCAGGTCCAGATTGAGGCCTAGGTGGGGGGACCAGTGTCATCAGGACCAGTTGAGGCCAAAGTGCGGAGAACAGTTATCATGTCCAAGTGAGGCCCAGTTGGGGAACAGAGTAACCATATCCCATTGATGCCAGGTGGGATAAGAGTCACAAGGTGCAGACGAGGCCTAAGTGAGGAGTAGATTCACCAGATCGTGTTGAGACCCAGTTGAGTACCAGTCTCCCCAGCTCCAGGTGAGTCCCAAAGGGGGACCAGAGTCACCCGGTTCTTGTGATATCCAGGTGAGGACCAGAGTCAACAGGTCAGGGTGAGGCCCAGAGGGGGACGAGAATCACTAGGTCCAGGTTAGGCCACGATTTGGAACTGAGATAACAGGTCCCATGATGCCCATTTGAGGACCTGAGTCAACAGGTCCAGGTGAGGTCCCTGTGGGAACCAGTGACCTCATCCAGGTGAGGCCCAGGTGGGACCACAGTCACCAGGTCCAGGTGACGCCCAGGTATATAAGAGAGTATCCAGGTCCCAATGATGCCCAGGTAAGGACCAGAGTCCACAGGTCCAAGAGAGGCACAAATATGGATCAGAGTCATTGTGTTCCAGGTGAGGCTAGATGGAGACCAAAGAACCAGGTCCAGGAGAGCCCCTTATCGGAACCAGAGCCTCCAGATCCAGGTGAGGTTCTGGTGGGACCAGAGTCACAAGTTCCAGGGGGGGCGCAGGTGGCAACAGTATTCACCAAGTCCAGGTGAGGCCCAGGTGGCGACCAGTCACCAGATCCAAATGTGGACAAGCTAAGGACCAAATTCACCAAGTGAAGTCCATGTTGGAAAGAGCGTCACCAGTTCCAGGTGAAACCCAGGTGGGGACCAGAGCCAAGAGTTCCAGGGAAGCCCAGGTGGGGACCAGAGTCACTAGGTCCAGATGAGGCCCAGGTGAGGACCAGAGTTACCAGGTACACGTGAGGCCCCGGTGGGGATTAGAGTCAACATGTCCATGAGAGGCCGGCATGGGGACCATGGTCAACAGGTCTACTTGAGGCCGAGGTGTGGAACACAGTAAGCAGGTCCAGGTGAGTCCGCGGTGGTGACTAGAGTCACCACGTCCACGTGAGGCCCAGGTGGGGAAACAGGATCACCAGGTACAGGGGAGGCCCTTGAAAGAACCAGAGTCAACAGTTCGAGGTCAGGCGCAGGTGGCAACCAGGGTCAGCAGGTCCAAGTCAGGCCAAAGTGGGGTTCACAGTCACGAAGGCACGGTGAGACCCAGAGGGGGGACCAGAGTCATGTGGTCCAGGAGAGGGTCCAGTTGTGGAACACAGTCACCGGGTTCCCAATTTTGCCCAGTTGAGGACCATGGTCAACAGGTACAGTTGAGGCCCGGATGGGGACCGGAAGTCCCCAAATCCGGGTGAAGCCCAGGTGGGGACCACAGTCACCAGATCCAGGGTAGTCTCAGGTGCAGACCAGAATCATCAGTTCCAGGTGTGGTGCAGGTGGCAACCACACTCACTAGGTCCCTTTGAGGCCCTGGTGGGGACCAGAATCACGAGGTACATGAGAAGCTAGAAACACTGCAGCCACCAGGTCCACATGATGTCCATGTGAGACGAGAATCACCACTTCCAGGTGTGGCCAAGAAAGTGTCCAAAGCAATCAGGTCCAGGTGGGGGAACAAAGTCACCAGGACTGGGTGAGGCCCAGATGGGGAAGAGATTCACCAGGGTCCAGGTGAGGCCCAGGTGGCGACCAGTCACCAGATCCAGGGAGTACCAGCTAAGGACCAGATTCACCAGACCAAAGTGAAGCCCAAGGGGTGACCAGATTCACCAGGTAAGGGTGAGTCCCAGAGGGGGACCAGAGTAACCAGTTTAGTTTGAGGCCCAGAATGGGACCAGAGGTCCTTGGTCAAAGTGAGTCCCAGGTGTGGAATAGAGTATTCAGGTCCCAATGATGCCTGGGTGAGGACCAGAGTCACTAGGGCCAATGCAGGCCCAGAAGGGGAACAGAATCACTAGGTCCTGGTGAGGCATAGAAAAAGACCCCAGTCACCAGTATCAGGTGAGCCCTTTGTGGGAACAAGAGCCACTCTATCCAGGTGAGTCCCAGGTCCATCTAAGGCCCACGTGAGGACCAGATTCATCAGGTCGAATTGAGACATAGCTGGGGACAAGAGTCACCAGGTCTGGGTGCGGCCTAGGTGGGGCAAGATTCTGCAGTTCTGAGTTAGGTCAAAGTAGGGACGAGAGACACCAGGTCTAGGTGAGCCCAAACTGAGGACCAGAGTCACCAGATCCAGGTGAGGCCCATGTTGGAAAGAGAGTCACCAGGTCTAGGAGAGGTCCAGGTGGGGACCAGAGTCACCAGATCCAGGTGAACGCCCAGGTTGGGGACCAGAGTCACTAGGTCCAGATGAGGCCCAGGTGAGGACCAGAGTTACCAGGTACACGTGAGGCGCTGGTAGGTATCAGAGGCAACTGGTCCATGTGAGGCAGGCTTGGGGACCATGGTCAAGAGTTCTACTTGAGGCCAGTGTGGAACACTGTAACCAGGTCAAGTGAGTCCCCGGTGGTGACAAGAGTCACCAGGCCCAGGTGAGGCCCAGGTGGGAACCAGGATCACCAGGTACAGGGGAGGCCCTTGAAAGAACCAGAGTCAACAGTTCGAGGTAACGCACAGGTGGCAACCAGGGTCAGCAGGTCCAAGTCAGTCCAAAGTTTGGTTCACAGTCACTAGAGCACGGTGAGACCCACCAGGGGGAACAGATCACCTGCTCCAGGTGAGGTCCAGGGTGGAACACAGTCACCGGGTGCCATTATTTCCGTGATGAGGACCATGGTCAACAGGGCTAGGTGAAGCCCAGGTGGGGGACCACAGTCACCAGATCCAGGGTAGTCTCAGGTGCAGACCAGAATCACCAGGTCCAGGTGTGGTGCAGGTGGCAACCAAACTCACCCGGTCCCGGTAAGGCACTGGTGGGGACCAGAGTCACGAGGTACATGAGAAGCTACAAAACAGATGGGATCCCTGAGTGGCGCAGCGGTTTTGGCGCCTGCCTTAGGCCCCGGGCGCGATCATGGAGACCCGGGATCGAATCCCACGTCGGGCTCCTGGTGCATGGTTCCTGCTTCTCCCTCTGTCTGTGTCTCTGCCTCTATCTCTCTCTGTGACTATCATAAATAAATAAAAATTAAAAAAAAAAGATGCTAGAAACACTGCGGCCAACAGGTCCCACATGATATCCATGTGGGAACGAGAATCACCAGTTACAGGTGAGGACCATGTGGGGATCCGACTCACCCATATCCAGGTGAGACCCAGGTGGGAAACAGTGACACCATGTCCAGGTGTGGCCCAGGTGAAGACCAGAGTTAATAGGTCCGGCTGGGTCACTGTTAGTGAACAGTGTAACCATATCCTGATGCTAACCAGGTGGGTACCAGAGGACACCAGGCCCTGGTGAGGCCCAGGTGGGACCAGAGACATGAGGTCCAGGTGAGGTCCCTATGGGAACCACAAACACCAGTCAGGTGAGGCCATGTTTAGAATCAGAGTCACCAGTTACAGGTGAGGCCCAGTTAGAGCAGAATCACCTGGTAAAAGAGAGGCAAAAGTCAGGAACAAGTTACCAGGATCAGGTCAGTCCCAGTGGGGGAACAGAGTAACCATGTCCCGATGATTCCCAGATAGAACCAGCGTCACCAGGTCCGGATGAGGCGGCAGGTGGGGAGCGTATTCACTAGGTCTCGTTGAGGCCCTAATGAGACCAGTGTCACCAGGTCTAGTGAGGCCTAGAGGGGTACGAGATTCACCCTGGTCTAGGTGACATCCAGATGTGGACCAGAGTCACCATGTCAGGCTGAGGCCCAGAGGGGATCCAGAGTCATCATGCCAGGTGAGGCTCAGGTGTGTAACAAAGTATCCAGGTCATAATGGTCCACAGGTGAGGACCAGAGTCACCAGATCTGGGTGAGGCTCAGTTAGGATCAGAGTCACCAGTTCCAGTTGAGGCCAAGAAAGGAGTCCACAGCAATCAGGTCCAGGTGGGGAAGGAAAGTCAACAGGACTGTTGAGGCCCAGATGGGGACCAGATTCACCTGTCCAGGTGATTCCCAGGTGGTGACCAGGATTACCAGGTCCGGGTGAGGACCATAAGGACCAGATTCACCAGGTCCAAGTGAGGCCCACGTGGGGACCTGTGTCACCATGTATGGGTGAGCCCCAGGTGGCAACCCCAGTCTCTAGGTCCAGGTGAGGCCAACCTGGAGGCATGCAGAGGAACCGTGTCCCGGTGATGCCCAGGTAGGGACCAGAGTTAGCAGGTACAGCTGAGGCCAACCTGCAGGCCATGCAGTGGATCCATGTCCCGATGATGCCCAGGTAGGGACCAGAATCACCAGGTCCAATGAGGCCCAGAAGGAGCATATTCAATAGGTCCAGGTGAGGCCCAGTTGAGGACCAGAGTCACCAGAACTGGTTCAGGCCTAGAGGGGTACCAGAATCGCCTGGTCCATGTGACATCCAGATGGAGACCAGAGTCACCAGGTCAGGGTTAGGCCCAGAGTGGTTCCAGAGGCCAGAGCCTCATGTCCAGGTGAGGCTCAGGTGTGGAACAGAGTCACCAGGTCCCAATGATGCCCAGGAGGAGGACCCAGAGTCACCAGGTCTGGGTGACACGCAGATAGGATCAGAGTCCCCATGTCCAGTGAGGCCATGAAAGAGTCCACAGCAATCAGGTCAAGGTGGGGCACAAAGTCACCAGGACTGAGTGAGGCCAAGATGGGGTCGGAATCACCAGGACGAGGTGAGGCCCAGGTGGTGACCAGAGTCCCCGGGTCTGGGAGAGGACCAGGTAAGGACCAGATTCACAGGTCCAGGAGGCCCACGTGGAGACCTGAGTCACCAGGTATGGGTGAGTCCCAAGTGGCATCCCCACTAACCTGGTCCATGTGAGGCCAACCTCCAGGCCAAGTCACCCGATCCACGTGAGGGACCGAGTGGCACTGGAGTCACCAGTTAAAAGTGATTCTACAAGAACAACACAGTCATCAGATCCTGGTGTGGTTCATGTGGGAACGAGAGTCACCAGGTCCAGGTGAGACCCAGGTGGGGACCACAGTCACCAGGTCCAGATTGAGGCCTAGGTCGGGGGACCAGAGTCATCAGGACCAGTTGAGGCCAAAGTGTGGAGCAAAGTTATCATGTCCATGTGAGGCCCAGGTGGGGAACAGAGTAACCATGTCCCAAGATGCCAGGTGGGAAAAGAGTCACAAGGTCCAGACGAGGCCTTAGTGAGGAGTAGATTCACCAGGTCCTGTTGAGGCCCAGTTGAGGACCAGTGTCCCCAGCTCCGGGAGAGTCCCAGAGGGGGACCAGAGTGACCCGGTTCTGGTGATATCCAGGTGGGGACCTGAGTCACCACGTCAGGGTGAGGCCCAGACGGAGACGAGAATCACTAGGTCCAGGTGAGGCCCCGATGTGTAACTGAGAACCCAGGTCCCATGATGCCCATATGAGGACCTGAATCACCAGGTCCAGGTGAGGTCCCTGTGGGAACCAGTCACCTCGTCCAGGTGAGGCCCAGGTGGGACCACAGTCACCAGGTCCATGTGAGGCCCAGGTATATAAGAGAGTATCCAGGTCCCAATGTTGCCCAGGTAAGGACCAGTGTCAACAGGTCCAGGAGAGGCCCAAATATGGATCAGAGTCATTGTGTTCCAGGTGAGGCCAGATGGAGACCACAGGAACCAGGTCCAGGAGAGCCCCATATAGGAACCAGAGCCACCAGATCCAGGTGAGGTCCAGGTGGGACCACAGTCACAAGGTCCAGGTGAGGCGCAGGTGGCAACAGGATTCACCAAGTCCAGTTGAGGCCCAGGTGGTGTCCAGATTTACCAGTTCCGGGTGAGGACTAGGTAAGGACCACATTCACCAGGTCAAGTGAGGCCCACGTGGGGACCTGTGTCACCAGGCATGGGTAAGACCCAGGTGGGAACCCCACTCACCAGGTGAAGATGAGGCCAACCTGCAGGCCATGCAGAGGAACTATGTCCCGATGATGCCCAGGTAGCGACCAGAGTTACCAGGTCCAGGTGAGGCCAACCAGCAGGCCATGCAGTGGAACCATGTCGCGGTAATGCCGAGGTAGGGATCAGAATCACCATGTCCAAATGAGGCCCAGATGGAGCATATTAACTAGGTCTAGGTGAGGCCCAGTTGAGGACCAGAGTCACCAGATCTGGTTGAGCCCTATAAGGGTACCAGAATCACCTGGTTCAGGTGACATCGAGATGGGGACCAGAGTCCCTAGGTCAGGGTGAGGCCCAGAGAGGTTCCAGAGTCATCATGTCCAGGTGAGGCTCAGGTGTGGAACAGAGTCACCAGGTACCAATGATGCCCAGTTGAGGACCAGATTCACCAGGTCTGGGTGATGCGCAGATAGGATCCAAGTCACCAGTTCCAGGTGAGGCCAAGAAGGCGTCCACAGCAATCAGGTCGATGTGGGGAACAAAGTCACCAGGACTGGGTGAGGCCAGATGGGGACCAGATTCACCAGGCCCAGGTGATTTCCAGGTGGTGACCAGAGGTACCAGTTCCGGGGAAGGACCAGGTAAGGACCAGATTCACCAGGTCCAATTGAGGCCCACGTGGGGACCTGTGTCACCATGTACGGGTGAGGCACAATTGGCAACACCACTCACCAGGGCCAGGTGAGGCCAACCTGCAGGTGATGGAGAGGAACCGTGTCCCGATGATGCCCAGGTAGGGACCAGAGTTACCAGGTCCAGGTGAGGCCAACCTGCAGGCCATGCAGTGGAACCATGTCCCGATGATGCCCAGGTAGGGACCAGAGTTACCAGGTCCAGGTGAGGCCAACCTGCAGGCCATGCAGTGGAACCATATCCCGATGATGCCCAGGTAGGGAGCAGTTTCACCAGGTCCAAATGAGGCCCACATGGAGCATATTCACTAGGTCAGGTGAGGCCCAGTTGAGGACCAGAGGCACCAGATCTCGTTGAGGACTAGAGGGGTACGAGAATCCCCTGGTCCAGGTGACATCCAGATGGGGACCACAGTCACCAGGGAAGGGTGAGGCCCAGAGAGGTTCCAGAGTCATCATGTCCAGGTGAGGCTTAGGTGTAGAACAGAGTCACCAGGTACCAATGATGCCCAGGTGAGTACCAGAGTCACCAGGTCTGGGTGACGCACAGATATGATCAGTCACCAGTTCCAGGTGAGGCCAAGAAGGAGTCCACAGCAATCAGGTCCAGGTGGGGAACAAAGTCACCAGGACTGGGTGAGGCCCTGATCAGGACCAGATTCACCAGGTCCAGGTGATTCCCAGGTGGTGACCAGAGTTACCAGTTCCGGGTGAGGACCAGGTAAGTACCAGATTCACCAGGTCCAAATGAGGCCCACGTGGGGACCTGTGTCACCAGGTATGGGTGAGGCTCAGGTGGTAACCCCACTCACCAGGTCCAGGTGTGTCCAACCTGCGGGCCATGCAGAGGAACCGTGTCCCTATTATGCCCAGGTAGGGACCAGAGTTACCAGGTCCAGGTGAGGCCAACCTGTAGGCCATGCAGTGAAACCATGTCCCGATGATGCCCAGGTAGAGACCAGAGTCACCAGGTCAAAATGAGGACCAGGGGCAACCCCGGTGGCGGAGCGGTTTAGCGCCGCCTGCAGCCCAGGGCGTGATCCTGGAGACCCTGGATCGAGTCCCACGTCAGGCTCCCTGCATGGAGCCTGCTTCTCCCTCTGCCTGTGTCTCTGCCTCTCTCTCTCTCTCTCTCTCTCTGCATCTCTATGAATAAATAAATAAAAAAAAAATAAAAATGAGGACCAGATGGGGCATATTCACTAGGTCCCGGTGAGGCCCAGTTGAGGACCAGAGTCACCAGATCTGGTTGAGTCCTAGAGGGGTACCAGAATCACCTGACCCAGGTGACATCCAGATGGAGACCAGAGTCACCAGGTCAGGGTGACACACAGGGAGTTTCCAGAGTCATCATGTCCAGGTGAGACTCAGGTGTGGAACAGAGTCAACAGGTACCAATGATGCCCAGGGTAGGACCAGAGTCACCAGATCTCGGTGACGTGCAGATAGGATCGGAGTCACCAGTACCAGGTGAGGCCAAGAAAGAGTCCACATCAATCAGGCCCAGGTGGGGAACAAAGTCACCAGGACTGTGTGAGGCCGAGATGGGGACCAGATTCACCAGGTCCAGGTGAGGCCCAGGTGGTGACCAGAGTCCCCGGGTGTGGGAGAGGACCAGGTAAGAACAAGATTCACCAGGTACAAGAGGCCCACGTGGGGACCTGAGTCACCAGGTAAGGGTGAGGCCCAGGTGGCATCCCCACTCACCAGGTCCAGGTGAGGCCAACTTGCAGGCCAGAGTCACCAGATCCAGGTGAGGCCCCAGTGGGGACCGGAGTCACCAGGTAAATGTGAGTCTACAAGAACACCACAGTCACCAGGTCCAGGTGTGGTTCATGTGGGAACGAGAGTCACCAGGTCCAGGTGAGACCCAGGTGGGGACCACAGTCACCAGTTCCAGATTGAGGCCTAGGTGAGGGGATCAGATTCATCAGGACCAGTTGAGGCCAAAGTGTGGAGCAAAGTTATCATGTCCAGTTGAGACCTAGTTGGGGAACAGAGTAACCATGTCCCATTGATGCCATTTGGGAAAAGAGTCACAAGGTCCAGACGAGGCCTAAGTGAGGAGTAGATTCACCAGGTCCTGTTGAGGCCCAGTTGAAGACCAGTGTCCACAGCTCTGGGTGAGTCCCAGAGGGGGTCCAGAGTCACCCGTTTCTGGTGATATCCAGGTGGGGACCAGAGTCACTACGTCAGGGTGAGGCCCAAAGGGGGACGAGAATCACTAGGTCCAGGTGAGGCTCCAATGTGGACCTGAGAACCCAGGTCCCATGATGCCCATATGAGGAACTGAGTCACCAGGTCCAGGTGAGGTCCCTGTGGGAACCAGTCACCTCGTCCAGGTGAGGCCCAGGTGGGACCACAGTCACCATGTCCAGGTGGGGCCCTGGTATATAAGAGAGTATCCAGGTACCAATGATGCCCAGGTAAGGACCAGAGTCAACAGGTCCAGGAGAGGCCCAAATATGGATCAGAGTCATTGTATTCTAGGTGAGGCCAGAAAGAGACCACAGGAACCAGGACCTGGAGAGCGCCATATGGGAACCAGAGCCACCAGATCCAGGTGAGGTCCAGGTGGGAACACAGTCACAGGTCCAGGTGAGGCGCAGGTGGCAACAGGATTCACCAAGTCCAGGTGAGGCCCAGGTGACGACCTGTCACCAGATCCAGTAGTGGACCAGCTAAGGACCAGATTTACCAGGCCGAAGTGAAGCCCAAGTTGTGACCAGAGACACCAGGTAAGGGTGAGACCCAGAGGGATAACCAGAGTAACCAGTTTAGGTTGAGGCTCAGAATGGGACCAGAGGTCCCTGGTCAGAGTGACGCCCTGGTGTGGAATAGATTATACAGATCCCAATGATGCCTGGGTGAGGACCAGAGTCCCTAGGGTCATACAGGCGCAGATGGGGAACAGAATCACTAGGTCCTGGTGAGTCATAGAATAAGACCAGAGTCACCAGAATCAGGTGAGCCCCTTGTGGAAACCAGAGCCACTCAATCCAGCTGAGTCCGAGGTCCATGTGAGGCCCACGTGAGGACGAGATTCATCAGGACGAATTGAGGCATAGCTGGGGAAAAGAGTCACCAGGTCTGGGTGCGGCCTAGGTGAGGCATGATTCAGCAGTTCTGAGTTAGGTGAAAGTGGGGATGAGAGACACGAGGTCCAGGAGAAGCGAAACTGAGGACCAGAGGCACCAGATCCAGGTGAGGTCCATGTTGGAAAGAGAGTCACCAGGTCCAGGAGAGGTTCAGGTGGGAACCAGAGTCACCAGATCCAGGTGAGGTCCAGGTGGGTACCAGAGTCACCGGAATCAGGTGAAGCCCAGGTGGGGACCACAGTCACCAGATCCAGGGTAATCTCAGGGGCAGACAAGAATCAGCAAAGTCCAAGTGAGGTGCAGGTGGCAGCCACACTCAACAGGTCCTGGTGAGACCCTGGTGGGGACCAGAGGCACGAGGTGCATGAGAAGCTAGAAACACTGCAGCCACCAGGTCCACATGATGTCCATGTGGGAATGAGAATCACCAGTTACATTGAGGCCCAGGTGGGGATCAGACTCACCATATCCAGGTGAGACCCAGGTGGGAACCAGTGTCACCATGTCCAGGTGTTCCCCAGGTGAAGACCACAGTTAATAGGTCCGGCTGGGTCACTGTTAGTGAACAGTGTAACCATATCCTGAGGCTACCCAGGTGGGGACCAGAGACACCAGGGTCTGGTGAAGCCCAGGTGGGACAAGAGACATGAGTTCCAGGTGAGGTCCCGATGGGAACCACAGCCACCAGGTCAGGTGAGGCCATGCTTAGGTCAGATTCACCAGTTACAGGTGAGGCCCAGGTTGAGCCAGAGTCACCTGATACAAAAGAGGTCAAAGTTAGGACTAGAGTTACCAAGATCAGGTCAGTCCCAGTGGGGAATAAAGTAACCAGGTCCCGATGATGCCCAGGTAGAACCAGAGTCATCAGGTCCAGATGAGACGCAGGTGGGGAGCATGTTCACTAGGTCCCGTTGAGGCCCAGTTGAAGACCAGAGTCACCAGGTCTAGTTGAGGCATAGAGGGGTACCAGATTCACCTGGTCTTGGTGATATCCAGATGGGGACCAGAGTCACCGTGTCAGGCTGAGGCCCAGAGGGGATCCAGAGTCATCATGACCAGGTGAGGCTCAGGTGTGGAACAGAGTATCCAGGTCATAAGGGTCCACAGGTGAGGACCAGAGTCACCAGATCTGGGTGAGGCCAGTTAGGATCAGAGGCACCAGTTCCAGGTGAGGCCAATAAGGAGTTCACAGCAATCAGGTCCAGGTGGGGAACAAAGTCACCAGGACTGGGTGAGGCCCAGATGGGGACCAGATTCACAAGGTCCAGGAGATTCCCAGATGATGACCAGAGTTACCTGTTCCGGGTGAGGACCAAGTAAGGACCATATTCACCAGGTCCAAGTGAGGCCCACGTGGGGACCTGTGTCACCAGGTATGGGTGAGGCACAGGTGGCAACCCCAACACCAGGTCAAGGTGAGGCCAACCTGCAGGCCATGCAGAGGAACCGTGTCACGATGATGCCCAGGTAGGGAACAGATTTACCAGGTCCAGGGGAGGACAACTTGCTGGCCATGCAGTGGAACCATGTCCCGATGATGCCCAGGTAGGGACCAGACTTACCAGGTCTAGGTGAGGCCCAGATGGAGCATATTCACTAGGTCCAGGTGAGGCCCAGTTGAGGACAAGAGGCACCAGATCTCGTTGAGGACTAGAGGGGTACCAGAATCACCTGGTCCAAGTGGCATCCAGATGGAGACCAGAGTCACCAGTTTAGGGTGAGACCCAGAGAGGTTCCAGAGTCATCATGTCCAGGTGAGGCTCAGGTGTGGAACAGAGTCACCAGGTACCAATCATGTCCAGGTGAGGACCAGAGTCACCAGGTCTGGGTGACGCGCAGTTAGGATCAGAGTCACCAGTTCCAGGTGAGGCCAAGAAAGAGTCCACAGCAATCAGGTCCAGGTGGCGAACAATGTCACCAGGACTGGATGACGCCCAGATGGGGACCAGAAACACCAGGCCCAGGTGATTCCCTGGTGGTGACCAGAGTTACCAGTTCCGGGCGAGGACCAAGTAAGGAACAGATTCACCCGGTCCAAGTGAGGCCCACATGGGGACCTGTGTCACCAGGCATGGGAGAGGCACAGGTGACAACCCCACTCACCAGGTCCAGGTGATGCCAACCTGCAGGCCATGCAGAGGAACCATGTCCCCATGATGCCCAGGTAGGGACTAGAGTTACCAGGTCTAGGTGATGCCAACCTGCAGGCCATGTGTGGAAACATGTCCCGATGATGCCCAGGTAGGGACCAGAGTTACAAGGTCCAGGTGAGGCCAACCTGCAGGCCATGCAGTGGAACCATAACCCTATGATGCCCAGGTAGGGACCAGATTCACCAGGTCCAAATGAGGCCAAGATGGATCATATTCACTAGGTCCAGGTGAGGCCCAGTTGAGGACCAGAGTCACCATATCTGATTGAGGCCTAGAGGGGTACCAGAATCCCCTGGTCCAAGTGACATCCAGATGGGGACCAGAGTCACCAGGTCAGGGTGAGGACCAGAGAGGTTCCAGAGTCATCATATCCAGGTGAGGCTCAGGTATAGAACAGAGTCACCAGGTACCAATGATTCCCAGGTGAGGACCAGAGTCACCAGGTCTGGGTGACGCGCAGATAGGATGAGAGTCACCAGTTCCAGGTGAGGCCAAGAAAGAGTCCACAGCAATCAGGTCGATGTGGGGAACAAAGCCACCAGGACTGGGTGAGGCCCAGATGGGGACCAGATTCACCATGTCCAGGTGAGGCCCAGGTGGTGACCAGAGTCCCCGGGTCTGGGAGAGGACCAGGTAAGGACCAGATTCACCAGGTCCAAGAGGCCCACGTGGGGACAGAGTCCCCAGGAATGGGAGAGGTCCTGGAGGCAACCCCACTCACCAGGTCCAGGTGAGGCCAGCCTGCAGGCCAGAGTCACCAGATCCATGTGAGGCCCTAGTGGGGACCGGAGTCACCAGGTAAATGTGAGTCTACAAAAACACCACAGTCACCAGGTCCAGGTGTGGTTCATGTGGGAACGAGAGTCACCAGGTCCAGGTGAGACCCAGGTGGGGACCACAGTCACCAGGTCCAGATTGAGGCCTAGGTGGGGGGACCAGAGTCATCAGGACCAGTTGAGGCCAAAGTGTGGAGCAAAGTTATCATGTCCAGGTGAGGCCCAGGTGGGGAACAGAGTAACCATGTCCCATTGACGCCAGGTGGGAAAAGAGTCACAACGTCCAGACGAGGCCTAAGTGAGGTGTAGATTCACCAGGTCCTGTTTAGGCCCAGTTGAGGACCAGAGTCCCCAGCTCCGGGTGAGTCCCAGAGGTCAACCAGAGTCACCCGGTTCTGGTGATATCCAGGTGGGGACCAGAGTCAGCACGTCAGGGTGAGTCCCAAGGTCGGACAAGAATCACTAGGTCCAGGTGAGGCCCCGATGTGGAACTGAGAAACCAGGTCCCATGATGCCCATATGAGGACCTGAGTCACCAGGTCCAGGTGAGGTCCCTGTGGGAACCAGTCACCTCGTCCAGGTGAGGCCCCGGTGGGACCACACTCACCAGGTCCAGGTGAGGCCAAGTTATATAAGAGAGTATCCAGGTCCCAATGATGCCCAGGTAAGGACCAGAGTCAACAGTTCCAGGAGAGGACCAAATATGGATCAGAGTCATTGTGTTCCAGGTGAGGCCAGATGGAGACCACAGGAACCAGGTCCAGGAGTGCCCCTTATGGGAACCAGAGCCGACAGATCCAGGAGAGGTCCAGGTGGGACCGCAGTCACAAGGTCCAGGTAAGGCGCAGGTGGCAACAGGATTCACCAAGTCCAGGTGAGACCCAGGTGGCGACCTTTCACCAGATCCAGGTAAGGACCAGCTAAGGACCAGATTCTCCAGGCCCAGTTGAAGCCCAAAGGGTGACAGGAGTCACCAGGTAAGGGTGAGGCCCAGAGGGGGAACCAGAGTAAACAGTTTAGTTTGAGGCCCCGAATGGGACCAGAGGTCCCTGGTCAAAGGTATTCCCAAGTGTGGCATAGAGTATCCAGGTCCCAATGATGCCTGGGTGAGGACCAGAGTCACTAGGGCCATGCAGGCCCAGATGGGGAACAGAATCACTAGGTCCTGGAGAGGCATAGAATAAGACCATAGTCACCAGTATCAGGTGAGCCCCTTGTGGGAACCAGAGCCACTCTATCCAGCTGAGTCCCAGGTCCATGTGAGGCCCACGTGAGGACCAGATTCATCAGGTCGAATTGAGGCTTAGCTGGGGACAAGAGTCACCAGGTCTGGGTGCGGCCGAGGTGGGGCAAGATTTAGTAGTTCTGAGTTAGGTCAAAGTGGGCACGAGAGACACCAGGTCCAGCTGAGGCCAAAGGGAGGACCAGAGTCACCAGATACCGGTGAGGTCCATGTTGGAAAGAGAGTCACCAGGTCCAGGAGAGGTCCAGGTGGCGACTAGAGTCACCAGATCCAGGTGAAGTCCAGGTGGGGACCAGAGTCACCAGATCCAGGTGAAGCCCAGGTGGGGAGCAGAGTCACCTGGTCCAGATGAGGCCCAGGTGAGGACCAGAGTTACATGGTACACGTGAGACCCCGATGGGGATCACAGGCAACAGGTCCATGTGAGGCCGGCATGGGGACATGGTCAACAGGTGTACTTGAGGCCCAGGTGTGGAACACAGTAAGCAGGTCCAGGTGAGTCCCCGGTGGTGAGAAGAGTCACCACGTCCAGTTGAGGCCCAAGTGGGGACCAGGATCACCAGGTACAGGGGAGGCCCTTGAAAGAACCAGAGTCAACAGTTCGAGTTCAGGCGCAGGTGGCAACCAGGGTCAGCAGGTCCAAGTCAAGCCAAACTGGACTTCACAGGCACTAGGGCACGGTGAGACCCAGAGGGGAGCACAGTCACCTGGTCCAGGTGAGGTCCAGTTGTGGAACACAGTCACCAGTTCCCAATTTTTCCCAGTTGAGGACCATGGTCAACAGGGCCAGGTGAGCCCCAGATGGGGGCCGGTATCCCGAAATCCAGGTGAAGCCCAGGTGGGGACCAGAGTCACCAGATCCAGGGTAGTCTCAGGTGCAGACCAGAATCACCAGGTCCAGGTGTGTTGCAGGTGGCAACCAAATTCACCAGGTCACAGTAAGGCACTGGTGGGGACCAGAGTCACGAGGTACATGAGAAGCTAGAAACACATGGGATCCCTGGGTGGCGCAGCGGTTTGGCGCCTGTCTTTGGTTCAGGGCGCCATCCTGGAGACCTGGGTCGAATCCCACGTCGGACTCCCGGTGCATGGAGCCTGCTTCTCCCTATGCCTGTGTCTCTGCCTCTCTCTCTCTCTGTGACGATCATAAATAAATAAAAATTAAAAAAAAAATGCTAGAAACACTGCGGCCAACAGGTCCACGTGATCTCCATGTGGGAACGAGAATCACCAGTTACAGGTCAGTACCAGGTGGGGATCCGACTCACCATGTCCAGGTGAGACCCAGGTGGGAATCAGTGTCACCATGTCCAGGTGTGGCCCAGGTAAAGACTAGAGTTAATAGGTCCGGCTGGGTCACTGTTAGTGAACAGTGTAACCATATCCTGATGTTTCCCAGGTGGGTAGCAGAGACACCAGGTCCTGGTGAGGCCCAATTGGGACCAGAGACATGAGGTCCAGGTGAGGTCCCGATGGGAACCACAGTCACCACGTCAGGTGAGGCCATGCTTAGGATCAGAGTCACTCGTTACAGGTGAGGCCGAGGTGGAGCCAGAGTCACCTGGTACAGAAGAGGCCAAAGTCAGGACCAGAGTTACCAGGATCAGGTCACTCCAAGTGGGAATAGAGTAACCATGTCCCGATGATGCCCAGGTAGAACCAGAGTCACCAGGCACAGATGTGGCGCAGGTGGGGAGCATGTTCACTAGGTCCCGTTGAGGCCCAGTTGAGGTCAGAGTCACCAGGTCTAGTTGAGGCCTAGAGGAGTACCAGATTCACCTGGTCTGGTGACATTCAGATGGGGACCAGAGTCCCCATGTCAGGCTGAGGCCCAGAGGGGATCCAGAGTCATCATATCCAGGTGAGGCTCAGGTGTGGAACACAGTATCCAGGTCATAATGGTCCACAGGTGAGGACCAGAGTCACGAGATCTTGGTGAGGCCCAGTTAGGATCAGAGTCACCAGTTCCAAGTGAGGCCAAGAAGGAGTCCACAGCAATCAGGTCCAGGTGGGGAAGAAAGTCAACAGGACTGGGTGAGGCACAGATGGGGACCAGATTCACCAGGACCAGGTGATTCCCAGGTGGTGACCAGAGTTACCAGTTCCGGGTGACCACCAGGTAAGGACCAGATTCACCAGGTCCAAGTGAGGCACACGTGGGGACCTGTGTCACTAGGCATGGGTGAGGCCCAGGTGACAAACCCACTCACCAGGTCCAGGTGATGCCAACCTCCAGGCCATGCAGAGGAACCAGGTCCCAATGATGCCCAGGTAGGGACGATAGTTACCAGGTCCAGGTGAGGCCAACCTACAGGCCATGCAGTGGAACCATGTCCCGATGATGCCCAGGTAGGGACCAGAGTTACCAGGTCCAGGTGAGGCCAATCTGCAAGTCATGCAGTGGAACCATGTACCGATGATGCCCAGGTAGGTACCAGAGTCACCAGGTCCAAATGACGCCCAGATGGAGCATATTCACTAGCTCCAGGTGAGGCCCAGTTGAGGACTAGAGTCACGAGACCTGGTTGAGGCCCAGAGGAGTACCAGACTCCCCTGGTCCAGGTGACTTCCATATGGGGACCAGAGTCACCAGGTCAGGTTGATGCCCAGAGAGGTTCCAGAGTCATGATATCCAGGTCAGGCTCAGGTGTGGAACAGAGTCACCAGGTACCAATGATGCCCAGGTGAGGACCAGAGTCACCAGGTCTAGGTGACGCGCAGATAGGATCAGAGTCACCCGTTTCAGGTGAGGCCAAGAAAGAGTCCACAGCAATCAGGTCCAGGTGGGGAACAAAGTCACCAGGACTGGGTATGGCCCAGATGGGGACCAGATTCACCAGGTCCCGGTGAGGCCCTGGTGGGGACCAGAGTCAAGAGGTACATGAGAAGCTCAAAACACTGCAGCCACCAGTTCCACATGAGTCCATGTGGGAACGAGAATCACCAGTTACACGTGAGGACCAGGTGGGGATCCGACTCACCATGTCCAGGTGAGACCCAGGTGGGAACCAGTGTCACCATGTCCAGGTGTGGCCCAGGTGAAGACCAGAGCTAATAGGTCTGGCTGTGTCACTGTTAGTGAACAGTGTAACCATATCCTGATGGTACCCAAGTGGGTACCAGAGACACCAGGTCCTGGTAAGCCTAGGTGGGACCGGAGACATGAGGTCCAGGTGAGGTCCCGATGGGAAGCACAGTCACCAGGTCAGATGAGGCCATGCGTAGGATCAGAGTCACCATTTACAGGTCAGGCCCAGGTGGAGCCAGAGTTACCTGGTACAGAAGAGTCCAAAGAGAGGACCAGAGTTACCAGGATCAGGTCATTCCCAGTGTGGAATAGAGTAACCATGTCCCGATGATGCCCAGGTAGGGACCAGAGTCACCAGGTCCACATGAGGCCCAGATGGAGCATATCCACTAGGTACAGGTGAGGCCCAGTTGAGGACGAGAGTCACCAGATCTGGTTGAGTCCTAGAGGGGTACAAGAATCACCAGGTCCAGGTGACATCGAGATGGGGACCAGGGTCACCAGGTCAGGGTGAGGCCTAGAGAGGTTCCAGTGTCATCATGTCCAGGTGAGGCTCAGGTGTGGATCAGAGTCTCCATGTACCAATGATGGCTAGGTGAGGACCAGAGTCACCAGGTCTGGGTGACACTCAGATACGATCAGAGTCACCCGTTTCAGGTGAGGCCAAGAAAGAGTCCACAGCAATCAGGTCCCGGTGGGGAAAAAAGTCACCAGGACTGGGTGAGGCACAGATGGGGACCAGATTCACCAGGTCCAAGTGAGAACCAGGTGGTGACCAGAGTCCCCGGGCCTGGGAAAGGACCAGGTAAGAACAAGATTCACCAGGTCCAAGAGGCCCACGTGGAGACCTGAGTCACCAGGTATGGGTGAGGCCCAGGTGTGAACCCCACTCACCAGGTCCAGGCGAGCCCAACCTGCAGGCCAGAGTCACCAGATCCAGGTGAGGCCCTAGTGGGTACCGGAGTCACCACGGAAATGTGAGTCTACAAGTACACCACAGTCACCAGGTCCAGGTTTAGTTTATGTGGGAACGAGAGTCACCAGGTCCAGGTGAGACCCAGGTGGGGACCACAGTCACCAGGTCCAGATTCAGGCCTAGGTGGGGGAACCAGCGTCATCAGGACCAGTTGAGGCCAAAGTGTGGAGCAAAGTTATCATGTCCAGGTGAGCCCCAGGTGGGGAACAGAGAAATCATGTCCCATTGATGCCAGGTGGGAAAAGAGTCACAAGGTACAGATGAGGCCTAAGTGAGGAGTAGATTCACCAGGTCCTGTTGAGGCCCAGTTGAGGAGCAGTGTCCCCAGCTCCGGGTGAGTCCCAGAGGAGGACCAGAGTCACCCGGTTCTGGTGATATCCAGGTGGGGACCAGAGTCACCACGTCAGAGAGAAGCCCAGAGGGGGACGAGAATCACTAGGTCGAGGTGAGGCCCCGATGAGGAACTGAGAAACCAGGTCCCATGATGCCCATATGAAGACCTGAGTCACAAGGTCCAGGTGAGGCCAAACTGAGGACCAGAGTCACCAGATCCAGGTGAGGTCCATGTTGGAAAGAGAGTCACCAGGTCCAGGAGAGGTCCAGGTGGGGACCAGAGTCACCAGATGCAGGTCAAGTCCCGGTGGGGACCAGTCACCAGATCGAGGAGAAGCCCAGGCGGGGAGCAGAGTCACTAGGTCCAGATGAGGCCCAGGTGAGGACCAGAGTTACCAGGTACACGTGAGGCACCGTTGGGGATCAGAGGCAACAGGTCCATGTGAGGCCAGCTTGGGGACCATGGTCAACAGGTCTACCTGAGGCCCAGGTGTGGAACACAGTAAGCAGGTCCAGGTGAGTCCCCATGGTGACAAGAGTCACCACGTCCAGGGGAGGCCCAGGTTCGGACCAGGATCACCAGGTACAGGGGAGGCCCTTGAAAGAACCAGAGTCAACAGTTCGAGTTCAGGCGCAGGTTTCAACTAGGGTCAGCAGGTCTAAGTCAGTGGAAAGTGGGGTTCACAGTCACTAGGGAATGGTGAGACCCAGAGGGGCACCAGAGTCACGTGGTCCAGGTGAGGTCCAGTTGTGGAACACAGTCACAGTGTCCCAATTTTGCCCAGTTGAGGACCATGGTCAACAGGGCCTGGTGAGCCTCACATGGGGACGAGAGTCCCCAAATCCAGGTGAAGCCCAGGTGGGGACCACAGTCACCAGATCCAGGGTACTCTCAGGTGCAGACCAGAATCACCAGGTCCAGGTGCGGTGCAGGTGGCAACCACACTCACCAGGTCCCGGTGAGGCCCTGGTGGGGACCAGTGTCACAAGGTACATGACAAACTAGAAACACCGCAGCCACCAGGTCCACATGATGTCCATGTGGCAACGAGAATCAACAGTTATAGGTGAGGACCAGGTGGGTATCTGACTCACCATTTCCAGGTGAGACCCAGGTGGGAACGAGTGTCACCATGTCCAGGTGTGGCCCAGGTGAAGACCAGAGTTAATAGGTCCGTCTGGGTCACTGTTAGTGAAGAGTGTAACCATATCCTGATGCTACCCAGGTGTGTACCAGAGACACCAGGTCCTGGTGAGGCCCAGGTGGGACCAGAGACATGAGGTCCAGGTGAGGTCCCGATGGGAACCACAAACACCAGGTCAGGTGAGGCCATGCTTTGGATCAGAGTCACCAGTTACAGGTGAGGCCCAGGTGGAGCCAGAGTCACCTGGTACAAAAGAGGCCAAAGTCAGGACCAGAGTTACCAGGATCAGGTCAGTCCCATGGGAAACAGAGTAACCATGCCCCGATGATGCCCAGGTAGACCCAGCGTCACCAGGTCCAGATGAGGCGCAGGTGGGGAGCATATTCACTAGGTCTCGGTGACACCCAGTTGAGGACCAGTGTCACCAGGACTATTTGAGCCCTAGAGGGGTACCAGATTCACCTAGTCTAGGTGACATCCAGATGGGGACCAGAGTCACCATGTCAGGGTGAGTCCCAGAGGGGATCCAGAGTCATCATGTCCAGGTGAGGCTCAGGTGTGGAGCAGAGTATCCAGGTCATAATGGTCCACAGGTGAGGACCAGAGTCACCAGATCTGGGTGAGGCCCAGATTGGATCAGAGTCACCACTTCCAGTTGAGGCCAAGAAGGTGTCCACAGCAATCAGATCCAGAGGGGAACAAAGTCACCAGGACTGGGTGAGGCCCAGATGGGGACCAGATTCACCAGGTCCAGGTGATTCCCAGGTGGTGATCAGGGTTACCAGGTGCGGGTGAGGACCAGGTAAGGACGAGATTCACCAGGTCATACTGGGCCCACGGGGACCTGTGTCACCATGTATGGGTGAGGCCCAGGTGCCAACCCCACTCACCAGGTCCAGGTGAGGCCAACCTGCAGGCCATGTAGAGGAACCATGTCCCGATGATGCCCAGGTAGGGACCAGAGTTACCAGGTCCAGGTGAGGCCAACCTGAAGGCCATGCAGTGAACCATATCCCGATGATGCCCAGGAAGTGACCAGAGTCACCAGATCCAATTGAGGCCCAGTTGGAGCATATTCACTAGGTCCAGGTGAGGCCCAGTTGAGGTCCAGAGTCACCAGATCTGGTTGAGTATTAGAGGGGTACAAGAATCACCTGGTCCAGTTGACATCCAGATGGAGATAAGAGTCACCAGGTCAGGGTGAGGCCCAGAGAGGTTCCAGAGTCATCATGTCCAGGTGAGGCTCAGGTGTGGAACAGAGTCACCAGGTACCAATGATGCCCAGGTGAGGACCAGAGTCACCAGGTCTTGGTGACGCTCAGATAGGATCAGAGTCACCAGTTCCAGGTGAGGCCAAGAGAGAGTCCACAGCAATCAGGTCCAGGTGGGGAACAAAGTCACCAGGACTGGGTGAGGCCCAGATGGGGACCAGATTCACCAGGTCCAGGTGAGGCGAGGTGGTGACCAGAGTCCCCGGGTCTGGGAGAGGACCAGGTAAGGACGAGATTCACCAGGTCCAAGAGGCTCACGTGTGAAATTGAGTCACCAGGTATGGGTGAGGCCCAGGTGGCAACCCCACTCACCAAGTCCAGGTGTGGCCAACCTGCAGGCCAGAGTCACCAGATCCAGGTGAGGCCCTAGTGGGGACCGGAGTCACCAGGTAAATGTGAGTCTACAAGAAAACCACAGTCACCAGGTCCAGGTGTGGTTCATGTGGGAATGAGAGTCACCAGGTCCAGGTGAGACCCAGGTGGGGACCATAGTCACCAGGTCCAGATTGAGGCCTAGGTGGGGGGAACAAATTGATCAGGACAAGTTGAGGCCAAAGTGTGGAGCAAAGTTATCATGTCCAGGTGATGTCTAGGTGGGGAACAGAGTAACCATATCCCATTGATGGCAGGTGGGAAAAGAGTCACAAGGTACAGATGAGCCCTAAGTGAGGACTAGATTCACCAGGTCCTGTTGAGGCCCAGTTGAGCACCAGTGTCCCCAGCTCCGGGTGAGTCCCAGAGGGGGACCAGAGTCACCCGGTTCTGGTGATATCCAGGTGGGGATAAGACTCACCACGTCAGCGTGAGGCCCAGCGGGGGACGAGAATCACTAGTTTCAGGTGAGGCCCCGATGTGGAACTGAGAAAAAAGGTCCCATAATGCCCAAATGAGGACCTGAGTCACCAGGTACAGGTGAGGCCAAACTGAGGACCAGAGTCACCAGATCCAGGTGAAGCCAAGGTGGGGACCAGAATCACTAGGTCCAGATGAGGCCCAAGTGAGGACCAGGTTTACCAGGTACACGTGAAGCCCCGGTGGGAATCAGAGGCAACAGGTCCATATGAGGCAGGCTTCGGTACCATGGTCAACAGGTCTACTTGAGGCCCAGGTGTGGAACACAGTAACCAGGTCCAGGTGAGTCCCCGGTGGTGACAAGAGTCACCACGTCCAGGTGAGTCACAGGGGGGGACCAGGATCACCATGTACAGGGGAAGTCCTTGAATGAACCAGTCAACAGTTCAAGGTCAGGCGCAGGTGTCAACCAGGGTCAGTAGGTCAAAGTCAGGCCAAAGTGGGGTTCACACTAACTAGGGCATGGTGAGACCCAGAGGGGGACCAGAGTCACCTGGTCCAAGTGAGGTCCAGGGGTGGAACACAGTCACCGGGTCCCTATTTTGCGAGTTGAGGACCATGGTTGACAAGGCCAGGTGAGGCCCAGATTGGGGATCTTCAATCTGGATCAGAGTCACCATTTCCTGTTGAGGCTAAGAAGGAGTCCACAGCAATCAGGTCCAGATTGACGCCTAGGTCGGGTGACCAGAGTCATCAGGACCAGTTGAGGCCAAAGTGTGGAGCAAAGTTCTCATGTCCAGGTGAGGCCCAGGTGGGGAACAGACTAATCATGTCCCATTGATGCCAGGTGGGAAAAGAGTCAAAAGGTCCAGACGAGGCCTAAGTGAGGAGTAGATTCACCAGGTCGTGTTGAGGCCCAGTTGAGGACCAGTGTCCCCAGCTCCGGGTGAGTCCCAGAGGGGGACCAGCGTCACCCGGTTCTGGAGATATCCAGGTGGGGACCAGAGTCACCACGTCAGGGTGAGGACCATAATGGGACGAGAATCACTAGGTCCAGGTGAGGCCCCATGTGGAACTGAGAAACCAGGTCCCATGATGCCCATATGAGGACCTGAGTCACCAGGTCCAGGTGAGGTCCTTGTGGGAACCAGTCACCTCGTCCTGGTGAGGCCCAGGTGGGACCACAGTCACCAGGTCCAGGTGAGGCCCAGGTATATAAGAGAGTATCCAGGTCCCAGTGATGCCCAGGTAAGGACCAGAGTCAACAGGTCCAGGAGAGGCCCAAATATGGATCAGAGTCATTGTGTTCCAGGTGAGGCCAGATGGAGACCACAGGAACCAGGTCCAGGAGAGCCCCATATGGGAACCAGACCCACCAGATCCAGGTGAGGTCCAGGTGGGACCACAGTCACAAGGTCCAGGTGAGGCGCAGGTGGCAATAGGATTTACCAAGTCCAAGTGAGGCCGAGGTGGCGACCAGTCACCAGATCCAGGTGCGGACCAGCTAAGGACCAGATTCACCAGGCCAAAGTGAAGCGCAAGGGGTGACCAGAGTCATCAGGTAAGGGTGAGGGTCAGAGGGGGAACCAGAGTAACCAGTTTAGTTTGAGGCCCAGAATGGGACCAGCGGTCCCTGGTCAAAGTGAGGTCCAGGTGTGGAATAGAGTATCCAGGTCCTAATGATGCCTGGGTGAGGACCAGAGTCACTAAGGCCATGCAGACCCAGATGGGGAACAGAATCACTAGGTCCTGGTGAGGCATAGAATAAGACCACAGTCAGCAGTATCAGGTGAGCCCCTTGTGGGAACCAGAGCCACTCTTTCCAGCTGAGTCCCAGGTACATGTGAGGTCCACGTGAGGACCAGATTCATCAGGTCGAATTGCGGAATAGCTAGGGACAAGAGTCACCAGGTCTGGGTGCGTAATAGGTGGGGCAAGATTCAGCAGTTCTGAGTTAGGTCAAAGTGGGCAAGAGAGACACCAAGTCAAGGAGAGGTCCAGATTGGGACCAGAGTCACCAGATCCAGGTGAAGTCCAGATGAGGACCAGAGTCTCCAGATCCAGGTGAAGCCCAGGTTGAGACCAGAGTCTCTAGGTCCAGATGAGGCCCAGGTGAGGACCAGAGTTACAAGGTACACGTGAGGCCCCGGTGGGGATCAGAGGCAACAGGTCCATGTGAGGCCGGCTTGGGGACCATGGTCAACAGGTCTACTTGAGGCCCAGGTGTGGAACACAGTAAGCAGGTCCAGGTGAGTCCCCAGTGGTGACAAGTGTCACCACGTCCAGGTGAGGGCCAGGTTCGGACCAGGATCACCAAGTACAGGGGAAGCCCTTGAAAGAACCAAAGTCAACAGTTAGAGGTCAGGCGCAGGTTTCAACCAGGGTCAGCAGGTCTAAGTCAGGGGAAAGTGTGGTTCACAGTCACTAGGGCATGGTGAGACCCAGAGGGGCACCAGAGTCACGTCGTCCAGGTGAGGTCCAGTTGTGGAACAGAGACACCGCGTCCCAATTTTGCCCAGTTGAGGACCATAGTCAACAGGGCACGGTGAGGCCCAGATGGGGACCAGAGTCCCCAAATCCAGGTGAGGCCCAGGTGGGGACCACAGTCACCAGATCTAGGGTAGTCTCAGGTGCAGACCAGAATCACCAGGACCAAGTGAGGTGCAGGTGTCAACCACACTCACCAGGTCCCGGTGAGGCCCTGGTGGGGAGCAGAGTCACAAGGTACATGACAAACTAGAAACACCGCAGCCACCAGGTCCACATGTTGTCCATGTGGGATCGAGAATCAACAGTTACAGGTTAGGACCAGGTGGGTATCTGACTCACCATTTCCAGGTGAGACCCAGGTGGGAACGAGTGTCACCATGCCAAGGTGTGGCCCAGGTGAAGATCAGAGTTAATAGGTCCGGCTGGGTCACTGTTATTGAACAGTGTAACCATATCCTGATGCTACCCAGGTGGGTAGCAAAGACACCAGGTCCTGGTGAGGCCCAGGTGGGACCAGAGACATGAGGTCCAGGTGAGGTCCCGATGGGAACCACAGTCACCAGGTCAGGAGAGGCCATGCTTTGGATCAGAGTCACCAGTTACAGGTGAGGCCCAGGTGGAGCCAGAGTCACCTGGTACAGGAGAGGCCAAAGTCAGGACCAGAGATACCAGGATCAGGTCAGTCCCAGTGGGGAACAGAGTAACCATGTCCCGATGATGCCCAGGTAGACCCAGTGTCAACAGGTCCAGATGAGGCGCAGGTGGGGAGCATATTCACTAGGTCTCGGTGACACCCAGTTGAGGACCAGTGTCACCAGGTCTATTTGAGCCCTAGAGGGGTACCAGATTCACCTGGTCTAGGTGACATCCAGATGGGCACCAGAGTCACCATGTCAGGGTGAGGCCCAGAGGGGATCCAGAGTCATCATGTCCAGGTGAGCCTAAGGTGTGGAACAGAGTCACCAGGTACCAATAATGCCCAGGTGAGGACCAGAGTCACCAGGTCTGGGAGACGCGCAGATAGGATCAGATTCACCAGTTCCTGGTGAGGCCAAGAAAGAGTCCACAGCAATCAGATCCAGGTGGGGAACAAAGTCACCAGGCCTGGGTGAGGCCCAGATTTGGACCAGATTCACCAGGTCCAGGTGAGGCCCAGGTGGTGACCAGAGTCCCCGGGTCTGGGAGAGGACCAGGTAAGGACCAGATTCACCAGGTCCAAGAGGCCCACGTGGGGACTGAGTCACCAGGTATGGGTGAGGCCCAGGTGGCAACCCCACTCACCAGGTCCAGGTGAGGCCAACCTGCAGGCCAGAGTCACCAGATCCAGGTGAGGCCCTAGTGGGGACCGGAGTCACCAGGTAAATGTGAGTCTACAAGATCACCACAGTCACCAGGTCCAGGTGTGGTTCATGTGGGAACGAGAGTCCCCAGGTTCAGGTGAGACCAAGTTGGGGACCACAGTCACCAGGGCCAGATTGAGGCCTAGGTGGGGGGACCCGATTCATCAGGATCAGTTGAGGCCAAAGTGTGGAGCAAAGTTATCATGTCCAGGAGAGGCCCAAGTAGGGAACAGAGTAACCATGTCCCATTGATGCCAGGTGGGAAAAGAGTCACAAGGTCCAGACGAGGCCTAAGTGAGGAGTAGATTCACCAGGTCCTGTTGACTCCCAGTTGAGGACCAGTGTCCCCAGCTCCGGGTGAGTACCAGAGGGGGACCAGAGTCACCCGGTTCTGGTGACGTCCAGGTGGGGACCAGAGTCACCACGTCAGGGTGAGGCCCAGAGGGAGACGAGAATCACTAGGTCCAGGTGAGGCCCCGATGTGGAACTGAGAAACCTGGTCCCATGATGCCCATATGAGGACCTGAGTCACCAGGTCCAGTTGAGGTCCCTGTGAGAACCAGTCACCTCGTCCAGGTGAGGCCCAGGTGGGACCAGAGTCACCAGGTCCAGGTGAGGCCCAAGTATTTAAGAGAGTATCCAACTCCCAATAATTTCCAGGTAAGGACCAGAGTCAACAGGTCCAGGAGACGACCAAATATGTATCAGAGTCATTGTGTTACAGGTGAGGCCAGATGGAGACCACAGGAACCAGGTCCAGGAGAGCCCCATATGGGAACCAGAGCCACCAGATCCAGGTGAGATCCAGGTGGGACCACAGTCACAAGGTCCAGGAGAGGTCAGGTGGCAACAGGATTCACCAAGTCCAGGTGAGGCCCAGGTGGCGACCAGTCACCACATCCAGGTTCGGAGCAGCTAAGGACCAGTTTCAACAGGCACAAGTGAAGCCCAAGGGGTGTCCCGAGTCACCAGGTCCAGGAGAGGTCCAGGTGGGTACCAGAGTCACCAGATACATGTGAAGTCCAGGTGGCGACCGGAGCCACCAGATCCAGGTGAAGCCCAGGTGGGGACCAGAGTCACTAGGTCCAGATGAGGCCCAGGTTAGGACCAGAGTTACAAGGTACACGTGAGGCCCCGGTGGGGATCAGAGGCAACAGGTCCATGTGAGGCCGGCTTTGGGACCATGGTCAACAGGTCTATTGAGGCCCAGGTGTGGAACACAGTAAGCAGGTCCATGTGAGTCCCCAGTGGTGACAAGAATCACCACGTCCAGGTGAGGCCCGGTGTAGACCAGGATCACCAGTTACAGGGGAGGCCCTTGAAAGAACCAGATCAACAGTTCGAGGTTAGGCGCAGCTTCCAACCAGGGTCAGCAGGTCGAAGTCAGGCCAAAGTGGGTTTCACAGTCACTAGGGCACGGTGAGACCCAGAGGGGAACCAGAGTCACGTGGTCCAGGTGAGGTCCAGTTGTGGAACACAGTCACCGAGTCCCGATTTTGCCCAGTTGAGGACCATGGTCAACAGGGGCAGGTGAGCCCCAGATGGGGAGTCGAGTCCCCAAATCCAGGTGAAGCCCAGGTGGGGACCATAGACACTAGATCCAGGGTAGTCTCAGGTGCACACCAAAATCACCAGGTGCAGGTGAGATGCAGGTGGCAACCACACACACCAGATCCTGGTGAGGCCCTGGTGGGGACCAGAGTCACGAGGTACATGAGAAGCTAGAAACACTGCAGCCACCAGGTCCACATGATGTCCATGTGGGAACGAGAATCACCAGTTACAGGGGAGGACCAGGTGGGGATCCGACTCACCATGTCCAGGTGAGACCCAGGTGGGAACCAGTATCACCATGTCCAGGAGTGGCCCAGGTGAAGGCCAGAGTTAATAGGTCCCGCTGGGTCACTGTTACTGAACAGTGTAACCTTATCCTGATGCTACCCAGGTGGGTAGCAAAGACACCAGGTCCTGGTGAGGCCCAGTTGGGACCAGAGACATGAGGTCCAGGTGAGGTCCCGATGGGAACCACAGTCACCAGGTTGGTGAGGCCATGCTTAGGATCAGAGTCACCAGTTACAGGTGAGCACAGGTGGAGCCAGAGTCACCTGGTACAGAAAATGACAAAGTCAGGAATAGTGTTACCAGGATCAGGTCACTCCCAGTGGGGAATAGAGTAATAATGACCCGATGATGCCCACGTAGAACCAGAGTCACCATGTCCAGATGAGGCGCAGGTGGGGAGCATATTCACTAGGTCTCGGTGAGGCCCAGTTGAGGACTAGAGTCACCAGGTTTGGTTGAGGCCTAGAGGGGTACCAGATTCACCTGGTCTATGTGACATCCAGATGGGGACCAGAGTCTCCATGTCAGAGGGAGGCCGAGAGTGGATCCAGAGTCATCATGTCCAGGTGAGGCTCGGGTGTGGAACAGAGTATCCAGGTCGTATTGATCCACAGGTGAGTACCAGAGTCAGCAGATCTGGGTGAGGCCCAGTTAGGATCAGAGTCACCAGTTCCAGGTGAGGCCAAGAAGGCGTCCAAAGCAATCAGGTCCAGGTGGGGAACAAAGTCACCAGGACTGAGTGAGGACCAGGTAAGGACCAGATTCACCAGGCCCAGGTGATTCCCAGGTGGGGAACTGTGTTACCAGGTAAGGGTGAGGCCCAGGTGACAACCCCACTCACCAGGTCCAGGTGAGGCCAACCTGCAGGCCATGCAGAGGAAACATGTCCCGATGATGCCCAGGTAGGGACGAGTGATACCACGTCGAGCTGAGGCCAACCTGCAGGCCATGCAGTGGAACCATATCCCGATGATGCCCAGGTAGGGACCAGAGTTACCAGGCCCAAATGAGGCCCAGATGGAGCATATTCACTAGGTCCAGGTGAGGCCCAGTTGAGGACCAGAGTCACCAGATCTGGTTGAGTCCTAGAGGGGTACCAGAATCACCTGGTCCAGGTGACATCCAGATGGGTCCAGATTCACCATGTCAGGGAGAGGCCCAGAGAGGTTCCAGAGTCATCATGTCCAGGTGAGGCTCAGGTATGGAACAGAGTCACCAAGTACCAAAGATGCCCAGGTGAGGACCAGAGTCACCAGGTCTGGGTGACGCGCACATAGGATCAGAGTCACCAGTACCAGGTGAGGCCAAGAAAGAGTCCACAGCAATCAGATCCAGGTGCGGAACAAAGTCACCAGGACCGGGTGAGGCCCAGATGGGGACTAGATTGACCAGGTCCAGGTGAGGCCCAGGTGGTGACCAGAGTCCCCGGGTCTGAGAGAAGACCAGGTAAGTAACAGATTCACCAGGTCCAAAGGGCCACGTGGAGACCTGAGTCACCAGGTATGGGTGAGGCCCAGGTGGCAACCCCACTCACCAGGACCAGGTGAGGCCAACCTGCAGGCCAGAGTCACCATATCCAGGTAAGGCTCTAGTGGGGACCGGAGTCACAGGTAAATGTGAGTCTACAAGAACACCACAGTCAACAGGGCCAGGTGTGTTTCAAGTGGGAACGAGAGTCACCAGGTCCAGGTGAGACCCAGGTGGGGACCACAGTCACCAGGTCCAGATTGAGGCCTAGGTTGGGGGACCAGATTCATCAGGACCAGTTGACGCCAAAGTGTGGAGCAAAGTTATCATATCCAGGTGAGGCCCAGGTGGGGAACAGAGTAACCATGTCCCATTGATGCCTGGTGGGAAAAGAGTCACAAGTTCCAGACGAGGCCTAAGTGAGGAGTAGATTCACCAGGTCCTGTTTAGGCTCAGTTGAGGACCAGTGTCCCCAGCACCAGGAGAGTCCCAGAGGGGGAGCAGAGTCACCCGGTTCTGGTGATATCCAGGGGTGAGCAGAGTCACCACGTCAGGTTGAGGCCCAGAGGGGACGAGAATCACTAGGTGAGGACCCGATGTGGAACTGAGAAACCAGGTCGATAGATGCCCATATGTGGACCTGAGTCACCAGGTCCAGGTGAGGTCCCTGTGGGAACCAGTCACCTCGTCCAGTTGAGGCCCACGTGGGACCACAGTCACCAGGTCCAGGTGAGGCCGAGGTATATAAGAGAGTATCCAGGTCCCAGTGGATGCCCATGTAAGGACCAGCGTCATCAGGTCCAGGAGAGGCCCAAATATGGATCAGAGTCATTGTGTTACAGGTGAGGCCAGATGGAGACAACACGGACCAGATTCAGGAGAGCCCCATATGGGAACCAGAGCAACCAGATCCAGGTGAGGTCCAGGTGGGACCACAGTCACAAGGTCCAGGGGAGGCGCAGGTGGCAACAGGATTCACCAAGTCCAGGTGAGACCCAGGTGGTGACAAGTCACCAGATCCAGGTGCGGACCAGCTAAGGACCAGATTCACCAGGCCTAATTGAAGCCCAAGGGGTGACCTGAGTCACCAGGTAAGAATGAGTCCCAGAGGGGGAACCAGAGTAACCAGTATAGTTTGAGGCGCAGAATGGGACCAGAGGTCCCTGGTCAAAGTAGGCCCAGGTGTGGCATAGAGTATCCAGGTCCCAATGATGCCTGGTTGAGGACCAGAGTCACTAGGGCCATGCAGGCCCAGATGGGGAACAGAATCACTAGGTCCTGGTGAGGCATAGAATAAGACCACAGTCACCAGTATCAGGTGAGCCCCTGAGGGAACCAGAGCCACTCTATCCAGCTGAGTCCCAGGTCCATGTGAGGCCCACGTGAGGACCAGATTCATCAGGTCGAATTGAGGCATAGCTGGGGACAAGAGTCACCAGGTCTGGGTGCGGCCTAGGTGGGGCAAGATTCAGCAGTTCTGAGTTAGGTCAAAGTGGGGACGAGAGACACCAGGTCCAGGTGAGGCCAAACTGAGTACCAGAGTCACCAGATCCAGGTGAGGTCCATGTTGGAAAGAGAGTCACCATGTCCAGGAGAGGTCCAGAAGGGGAACAGAGTCACCAGATCCAGGTGAAGTCCAGGTGGGGACCAGAGTCACCAGATCCAGGTGAAGCCCAGGTTGGCACAGAGTCACTAGGTCCAGATGAGGCCCAGCTGAGGACCAGAGTTACCTCATACACGTGATTCCCCGGCGGGGATCAGAGGCAAGAGGTCCATGTTGGGCCAGCTTTGGGACCATGATCAACAGGTCTACTTGAGGCCCCGTTGTGGAACACAGTAACAAGGTCCAGGTGAGTCCCCGGTGGAGACAAGTGTCACCACGTCCAGGTGAGGTGCAAGTGGGGACCAGGATCACCAGGTACATTGGAGGCCCTTGAAAGTACCAGAGTCAACAGTTCGAGGTCAGGCGCAGGTGGCAACCAGGGTCAGCAGGCACAAGTCAGGCCAAAGTGGGGTTCACAGTCACTAGGGCACGGTGAGACCCAGAGGGCGACCAGAGTCACCTGGTCCAGGTGAGGTCCAGTTGTGGAACACAGTCTCTGGGTCCCAATTTGCCCAGTTGAGGACCTGGTTCAACAGGGCCAGGTGAGGCCCAGATGGGGACTGGAGTCCCCAAATCCAGGTGAAGCCAAGGTGGGGACCACAGTCAGTAGCTCCAGGTTTGTCTCAGGTGCAGACCAGAATCACCAGGTCCAGGTGAGGTGCAGGTGGCAACCACACTCTCCAGGTCCCAGTGAGGCCCTGGTGGGGACCAGAGTCACGAGGTACATGAGAAGCTAAAACCCTGCAGCCACCAGGTCCACATGATGTCCATGTGGGAATGAGAATCACCAGTTACAGGTGAGGCCCTGGTGGGTTTCGGACTCACCATGTCCAGGTGAGACCCAGGTGGGAACCAGTGTCACCATGTCCAGGAGTGCCCCAGGTGAAGACCAGAGTTGATAGGTCCGGCTGGGTCAATGTTAGTGTACAGTGTAACCATATCCTGATGCTACCCAGGTGGGTACCAGAGACACCAGGTCCTGGTGAGGCCCAGGTGGGACCAGAGACATGAGGTCCAGGTGAGGTCCCGATGGGAACCACAGTCACCAGGTCAGGTGAGGCCATGCTTAGGATCAGAGTCACCAGTTACAGGTCTGGCCCAGGTGGAGCCAGAGTCACATGGCACAGAAGAGGCGAAAGTCAGGACCAGAGTTACCACGATCAGGTCAGTCCCACTGGGAATAGAGTAAAACACGTCCTGATGATGCCCAGGTAGGGACCAGAGGTACGAGCTCCGAGTGCAGCCCACCTAAAGGCCATGCAGTGGAACCATGTCCCGATGATGCCCAGGTAGGGAAGAGAGTTACCAGGTCAAGAAGAGGCCAACCTGCAGACCATTATGTGGAACCAGGTCGCAATGTTGCCCACGTAGGGACCAGAGTCAACCAGGTCCAAATGAGGCCCAGATGGAGCATATTTACTAGGTCCACGTGAGGCGCAGTTGAGAACCAGAGTCACCAGATCTGGTGAGGCCCAGAGGGGTACCAGATTCACCTGGTCTAGGTGACATTCAGATGGGGACCAGAGTAACCATGTCAGGGTGAGGCCCAGAGGGGATCCAGAGTCATAATGTCCAGGTGAGGCTCAGGTGTGGAACAGAGTATCCAGGTCATAATGGTCCACCGGTGAGGACCAGAGTCACCAGATCTGGGAGAGGCCCAGTTAGGATCAGAGTTACCACTTCCAGGTGAGGCCAAGAATGTGTCCCACAGCAATCAGGTCCAGGTGGGGAACAAAGTCACCAGACTAGGTGATGCCCAGGTGGTGACCAGATTTACCAGTTCCGGGTGAGAACTAGGTAAGGACAACATTCACCAGGTCCAAGTGAGGCCCACGTGGGGACCTGTGTCACCAGGCATGGGTAAGACCCACGTGGGAACCCCACTCACCAGGTCAAGATGAGGGCCAACCTGCAGGCCATGCAGAGGAGCCATTCCCGATGATGCCAGGGTAGGGACCAGAGTTACCAGATCCAGGTGAGACCCAGGTGGGGAACACAGAACCAGGTCCAGATTGAGGCCCTAGGTGGGGGGCCAGAGTCATCAGGACCAGTTGATGCCAAAGTGCGGAGAAAAACTTATCATGTCCCGATGAGGACCAGGTGGGGAACAGAGTCACCAGGCCCATATGAGGCCCAGATTGAGCATATTCACTAGGTCCAGGTGAGGCCAGTTGAGGACCAGAGTCACCAGATCTGGGTGACGTGCAGATAGGATCAGAGCCACCAGTTCCAGGTAAGGCAAGAAAGAGTCCACAGCAATCAGGTCCAGGTGGGGAACAAAGGCACCAGGACTGGGTGAGGCCCAGATGGAGACCAGATTCACTCACCAGGTCCAGGTGAGGCCCAGGTGGTGACCGGAGTCCCCGGGTCTAGTAGAGGACCAGGTAAGGACCAGATTCACCAGGTCCAAGAGGCACACGTGGGGACCTGAGTCACCAGGTATGGGTGTGTCCCAGGTGGCAACCCCACTCACCAGGTCCAGGTGAGGCCAACCTGCAGGCCAGAGTCACCAGATCCACGTGAGGCCCTAGTGGGGACCAGAGTCACTAGGTAAATGTGAGTCTACAAGAACACCACAGTCACCAGGTCCAGGTGTGGTTCATGTGGGAACAAGAGTCACCAGGTCCAAGAGACCCAGGTGGGGACCACAGTTACCAGGTCCAGATTGAGGCCTACGTGGGGGGACCAGATTCATCAGGACCAGTTGAGACCAAAGTGTGGAGCAAAGTTATCATATCCAGGTGAGGCCCAGTTGGGGAACAGAGTAACCATGTCCCATTGATGTCAGGTGGGAAGAGTCACAGGTCCAGACGAGGTTTAAGTGAGGAGTAGATTCACCAGGTCCTGTTGAGGCCCAGTTGAGGACCATGTCCCCAGCTCTGGGTGAGTCCCAGAGGGGAACCAGAGTCACCCGGTTCTGGTGATATCCAGGTGGGACCAGAGTCACCACGTCAGGGTGAGGCCCAGAGGGGGACGAGAATCACTAGGTCCAGGTGAGGCCCCAATGTGGACCTGAGAAAAGCAGGACCCATGATGCCCATATGAGGACATGAGTCAACCAGGTACAGGTGAGGTCCCTGTGGGAACCAGTCACCTCGTGCAGGTGAGGCCAGGTGGGACCAC
The DNA here is from genome assembly GCF_011100685.1 of Canis lupus familiaris. Taxonomy (NCBI): domain Eukaryota; kingdom Metazoa; phylum Chordata; class Mammalia; order Carnivora; family Canidae; genus Canis; species Canis lupus. Next base: position 38,014 of record NW_023331505.1, read on the forward strand.
AGTCACCAGGTCTAGGTGAGGCCCAGGTATATAGAGAGTATATCCAGGTCCCAATAATGCCAAGGTAAGGACAGAGTAACACGTCCAGGAGAGGCCCAAATATGGATCAGAGTCATTTTGTTCCAGGTGAGGCCAGATGGAGACCACAGGAACCAGGTCCAGGAGAGCCCCATATGGGAACTAGCCACCAGATCCAGGTGAGGTCCAGGTGGACCACTGTCACAAGGTCCAGGGGAGGCGCAGATGGCAACAGGATTCACCAAGCCAGGTGAGGCCCAGGTGGCGACCGTCCCTAGATCCATCTGTGGACTAGCTAAGGACCAGATTCCCCAGGCCCAAGTGAAGCCCAAGGGGTGACCAGAGTCACCAGTAAGGGTGAGCCCAGAGTGAACCAGAGTACCA
>NW_023331506.1:0-38569 GCF_011100685.1 Canis lupus familiaris
TCCTGACTCAGAATACTGCTACCTTCTCACTGCCATAGGAATGCAGCTAGTTGAACAGCTGGCTTCAAGACATGCTTCCCTGAGAGCTGAGGACAGGGCAGAACCCTCCCGCATGCTGCCTGACTGTAGGAGTAGCTGCTAACATCCTAATTTAGTGGCTGGAGAGGTTGCGGGAAAAGCATGTGTGAGCACTGGGCCTGACTCCCGTGTATCTGAGTTTGAATACAGCGATTTCCAACGACTTTCCTCAACCAGAGTGTAGCTAGGTTCCAATCCCATGTACGAGCGGTAGCAGAATCTGCCTCCATGCATACACATTCTGAGAGTTGAGCTATGGCCTGTACCTCCACATCCAGCCTGCTGGTACCCTTGGCTTCTAAAAGGCCTAGGCTCGCTGTTTGACGGAAGTGCTGGAGAGGTAATTGAATCTCCCGGCACACAAGACGAGTGCCTCCAAGCTCAATTCACGATTTCCCAGTAAATTCTTGTGGTAGACAGGTGCTACATACTAAGTTCCATATTGAGAAGGTAGCTGAACGCCTTGTCCAAAAGCATCTTACTTCTGAGAGTTGAGCACACCCTCAGTCCCTCACACTTCCACACTGCCTGCAGAGGGAGTTTCACACGTCTTCACCAGAGACGATTGCCAGAGGCTTCTGAATACAAGTTAACAATGCAGACCTGGAGGGTATCTCCAGGTGCAGTAGAGTGGTAATCTTGGAACCTCCTGACTCAGAGTACTGCTACCTTCTCACTGCCATAGGAATGCAGCTAGTTGACAGCTGGGCTTCAAGACTGCTTCCCTGTGAGAGCTGAGGACTAGGCAGAACCCTCCCGCATCTGCCTGACTGTAGGAGTAGCTGCTAACATCCTTATGTTAGTGGCTGGGAGAGGTTGCGGGAAAAGCATGTGTGAGCACTGGGCCTGAACTCCCGTGTATCTGAGTTGAATACAGCGATTTCCAATGGCCTTCTTCAATCACATGTAGGCTAGGTTCCAACTCCATGTCCGAGTGGGTAGCATACATCTGCCTCCCATGCAATACACACTTCTGAGAGTTGAGCTTATGGCCTGTACCTCCACATCCAGCCTGCTGGTACCCGTGGCTTCTAAAAGGCCTAGGCTCGCTGTTTGACGGAAGTGCTGGGAGAGGGTAATTGGAATCACCCCCGGCACACAGACTAGTGCCCTCCAAGCTCAGTTCAGCAGCAGGATTTCCTAGTAATTCCTGTGGTAGACTGGTGCACATACTAAGTTCCATACGTGAGAGGGTAGCTGAACGCCTTGTCCAAAACCATCTTACTTCTGAGAGTTGAGCTCAGCCTCAGTCCCTCACAGTTCCACACTGCCTGCAGAGTGAGTTTCGCAGGTCTTCAGCAGAGACGTTTGCCAGAGGCTTCTGAGACGCAGGGTAACAATTGCAGAGCCTGGAGGGTAATCCCTCCCAGGTGCAAGTAGCGACTGGTAATCTGGAACCGGTCCTGAACTAGAGTAGCTGCTAACCGTTCCTCACTGCCATAGGAATGCAGCTAGTTGACAGCTGGCTTCAAGACATGCTTCCCCCTGTGAGAGCTGAGGACAGGGCAGAACCCTCCCGCATCCTGCCTGACTGTAGGAGTAGCTGCTAACATCCTTATGTTAGTGGCTGGGAGAGGTTGCGGGAAAGCATGTGTGAGCACTGGGCCTGAACTCCCGTGTATCTGAGTTGAATACAGCGATTTCCAATGGCCTTCTTCAATCACAGTGTAGCTAGGTTCCAACTCCCATGTCCGAGTGGGTAGCAGACATCTGCCTCCCATGCATACACACTTCTGAGAGTTGAGCTTATGGCCTGTACCTCCACATCCCAGCCTGCTGGTACCCTTGGCTTCTAAAAGGCCTAGGCTCGCTGTTTTGACGGAAGTGCTGGGAGAAGGTAATTGGAATCACCCGGCACACAAGACTAGTGCTCCAAGCTCAGTTCAGCGATTTCCTAGTAATTCCTGTGGTAGACTGGTGCTACATACTAAGTTCCATACGTGAGAGGGTAGCTGAACGCCTTGTCCAAAACCATCTTACTTCTGAGAGTTGAGCTCAGCCTCAGTCCCTCACAGTTCCACACTGCCTGCAGAGTGAGTTTCGCAGGTCTTCAGCAGAGACGTTTGCCAGAGGCTTCTGAGACGCAGGGGTAACAATGCAGACCTGGAGGGTATCCCAGGTGCAGTAGACTGGTAATCTTGGAACCTCCTGACTCAGAATATGCTAGCCTTCTCACTGCCATAGGAATGCAGCTAGTTGACAGCTGCTTCAAGACATGCTTCCCTGTGAGAGCTGAGGACAGGGCAGAACCCTTCCCGCATGCTGCCTGACTGTAGGAGTAGCTGCTAACATCCTAATTATTAGTGGCTGGGAGACGGTTGCGGGAAAAGCATGTGTGAGCACTGGGCTGAACCTCCCCGTGTATCGGAGTTGAATACAGCGATTTCCCACGGCTTCCTTTCCTCAACCAGAGTGTAGCTAGGTTCCAAATCCCATGTACGAGCGGGTAGCAGACATCTGCCTCCCATGCATACACACTTCTGAGAGTTGAGCTTATGGCCTGTACCTCCACATCCAGCCTGCTGGTACCCTTGGCTTCTAAAAGGCCTAGGCTCGCTGTTTGACGGAAGTTGCTGGAGAGGTAATTGGAATCTCCCGGCACACAAGACGAGTGCCTCCAAGCTCAATTCACGATTTCCCAGTAATCTTGTGGTAGACAGGTGCTACATACTAAGTTCCCATATGTGAGAAGGTAGCTGAACGCCTGTCCAAAAGCATCTTACTTCTGAGAGGTTGAGCACACCCTCAGTCCCTCACACTTCCACACTGCCTGCAGAGTGAGTTTTCACACGTCTTCACCAGAGACGATTGCCAAGGCTTCTGAGTACAAGTTAACAATGCAGACCTGGAGGGTATCTCCAGGTGCAGTAGAGTGGTAATCTTGGAAACCATCCTGACTCAGAGTACTGCTACCTTCTCACTGCCATAGGAATGCAGCTTAGTTGACAGCTGGCTTCAAGACATGCTTCCCTGTGAGAGCTGAGGACAGGGGCAGAACCCTCCCGCATCCTGCCTGACTGTAGGAGTAGCTGCTAACATCCTTATGTTAGTGGCTGGGAGAGGTTGCCGGGAAAAGCATGTGTGAGCACTGGGCCTGAACTCCCGTGTATCTGAGTTGAATACAGCGATTTCCAACGGGCTTTCTCAAATCAGAGTGTAGCTAGGTTCCAAATCCCATGTCCGGGAGGGTAGCAGACATCTGCCTCCCATGCATACACACTTCTGAGAGTTGAGCTTATGGCCTGTACCTCCACAGCCAGCCTGCTGGTACCCTTGGCTTCTAAAAGGCCTAGGCTCGCTGTTTGACGGAAGTGCTTGGGAGAGGTAATTGGAATCACCCGGCACACAAGGACTAGTGCCTCCAAGCTCAGTTCCAAGCGATTTCCTAGTAATTCCTGTGGTAGACTGGTGCTACATACTAAGTTCCATACGTGAGAGGGTAGCTGAACGCCTTGTCCAAAACCATCTTACTTCTGAGAGTTGAGCTCAGCCCTCAGTCCCTCACAGTTCCACACTGCCTGCAGAGTGAGTTTCGCAGGTCTTCAGCAGAGACGTTTGCCAGAGGCTTCTGAGACGCAGGGTAACAATGCAGACCTGGAGGGTATCCCCAGGTGCAGTCGACTGGTAATCTTGGAACCTCCTGACTCAGAATACTGCTACCTTCTCACTGCCATAGGAATGCAGCTAGTTGACAGCTGGCTTTCAAGACATGCTTCCCCTGTGAGAGCTGAGGACAGGGCAGAACCCTCCCGCATGCCTGCCTGACTGTAGGAGTAGCTGCTAACATCCTAAGGTTAGTGGCTGGGAAGAGGTTGCGGGAAAAGCATGTGTGAGCACTGGGCCCTGAACTCCCGTGTATCTGAGTTGAATACAGCGAATTTCCAACGGCTTTCCTCAACCAGAGTGTAGCTAGGTTCCAAATCCCATGTACGAGCGGGGTAGCAGACATCTGCCTCCCATGCATACACACTTCTGAGAGTTGAGCTTATGGCCTGTACCTCACATCCAGCCTGCTGGTACCCTTGGCTTCTAAAAGGCCTAGGCTCGCTGTTTGACGGAAGTGCTGGGAGAGGTAATTGGAATCTCCCGGCACCACAAGACGAGTGCCTCCAAGCTCAATTCACGATTTCCCAGTAATTCTTGTGGTAGACAGGTGCTACATACTAATTTCCATATGTGAGAAGGTAGCTGAACGCCTTGTCCAAAAGCATCTTACTTCTGAGAGTTGAGGCCACCCTCAGTCCCTCACCGTTCCACACTGCCTGCAGAGTGAGTTTCACACGTCTTCAACCAGAGACGATTGCCAGAGGCCTTCTGAGTACAAGTTAAACAATGCAGACCTGGAGGGTATCTCCAGGTGTCAGTAGAGTGGTAATCTTGGAACCTTCCTTGACTCAGAGATACTGCTAACCCTTCTCACTGCCATAGGAATGCAGCTAGTTGACAGCTGGGCTTTCAAGACATGCGTCCCTGTGAGAGCTGAGGACAGGGCAGAACCCTCCCGCATCCTGCCTGACGGTAGGAGTAGCTGCTAACATCCTAATGTTAGTGGCTGGGAGAGGTTGCGGGAAAAGCATGTGTGAGCACTGGGCCTGAACTCCCGTGTATCTGAGTTGAATACAGCGATTTCCAATGGCCTTCTTCAATCACAGTGTAGCTAGGTTCCAACTCCCATGTCCGAGTGGGTAGCAGACATCTGCCTCCCATGCATACACACTTCTGAGAGTTGAGCTTATGGCCTGTACCTCCACATCCAGCCTGCTGGTACCCTTGGCTTCTAAAAGGCCTAGGCTCGCTGTTTGACGGAAGTGCTGGGAGAGGTAATTGGAATCACCCGGCACACAAGACTAGTGCCTCCAAGCTCAGTTCAGCGATTTCCTAGTAATTCCTGTGGTAGACTGGTGCTACATACTAAGTTCCATACGTGAGAGGGTAGCTGAACGCCTTGTCCAAAAGCATCTTACTTCTGAGAGTTGAGCTCAGCCTCAGTCCCTCACAGTTCCACACTGCCTGCAGAGTGAGTTTCGCAGGTCTTCAGCAGAGACGTTTGCCAGAGGCTTCTGAGACGCAGGGTAACAATGCAGACCTGGAGGGTATCCCCAGGTGCAGTAGACTGGTAATCTTGGAACCTCCTGACTCAGAATACTGCTACCTTCTCACTGCCATAGGAATGCAGCTAGTTGACAGCTGGCTTCAAGACATGCTTCCCTGTGAGAGCTGAGGACAGGGCAGAACCCTCCCGCATCCTGCCTGACTGTAGGAGTAGCTGCTAACATCCTAATGTTAGTGGCTGGGAGAGGTTGCGGGAAAAGCATGTGTGAGCACTGGGCCTGAACTCCCGTGTATCTGAGTTGAATACAGCGATTTCCAACGGCTTTCCTCAATCAGAGTGTAGCTAGGTTCCAAATCCCATGTACGAGCTGGGTAGCAGACATCTGCCTCCCATGCATACACACTTCTGAGAGTTGAGCTTATGGCCTGTACCTCCACATCCAGCCTGCTGGTACCCTTGGCTTCTAAAAGGCCTAGGCTCGCTGTTTGACGGAAGTGCTGGGAGAGGTAATTGGAATCTCCCGGCACACAAGACGAGTGCCTCCAAGCTCAATTCACGATTTCCCAGTAATTCTTGTGGTAGACAGGTGCTACATACTAAGTTCCATATGTGAGAAGGTAGCTGAACGCCTTGTCCAAAAGCATCTTACTTCTGAGAGTTGAGCTCACCCTCAGTCCCTCACAGTTCCACACTGCCTGCAGAGTGAGTTTCACACGTCTTCACCAGAGACGATTGCCAGAGGCTTCTGAGTACAAGTTAACAATGCAGACCTGGAGGGTATCTCCAGGTGCAGTAGAGTGGTAATCTTGGAACCTCCTGACTCAGAGTACTGCTACCTTCTCACTGCCATAGGAATGCAGCTAGTTGACAGCTGGCTTCAAGACATGCTTCCCTGTGAGAGCTGAGGACAGGGCAGAACCCTCCCGCATCCTGCCTGACTGTAGGAGTAGCTGCTAACATCCTTATGTTAGTGGCTGGGAGAGGTTGCGGGAAAAGCATGTGTGAGCACTGGGCCTGAACTCCCGTGTATCTGAGTTGAATACAGCGATTTCCAACGGCTTTCTTCAATCAGAGTGTAGATAGGTTCCAAATCCATGTCCGAGTGGGTAGCAGACATCTGCCTCCCATGCATACACACTTCTGAGAGTTGAGCTTATGGCCTGTACCTCCACATCCAGCCTGCTGGTACCCTTGGCTTCTAAAAGGCCTAGGCTCGCTGTTTGACGGAAGTGCTGGGAGAGGTAATTGGAATCTCCCGGCACACAAGACTAGTGCCTCCAAGCTCAATTCACGATTTCCCAGTAATTCTTGTGGTAGACAGGTGCTACATACTAAGTTCCATATGTGAGAAGGGTAGCTGAACGCCTTGTCCAAAAGCATCTTACTTCTGAGAGTTGAGCTCACCCTCAGTCCCTCACCGTTCCACACTGCCTGCAGAGTGAGTTTCACACGTCTTCACCAGAGACGATTGCCAGAGGCTTCTTGAGACGCAGGTAACAATGCAGACCTGGAGGGTATCTCCAGGTGCAGTAGACTGGTAATCTTGGAACCTCCTGACTCAGAATACTGCTACCTTCTCACTGCCATAGGAATGCAGCTAGTTGACAGCTGGCTTCAAGACATGCTTCCCTGTGAGAGCTGAGGACAGGGCAGAACCCTCCCGCATCCTGCCTGACTGTAGGAGTAGCTGCTAACATCCTTATGTTAGTGGCTGGGAGAGGTTGGCGGGAAAAGCATGTGTGAGCACTGGGCCTGAACTCCCGTGTATCTGAGTTGAATACAGCGATTTCCAACGGCTTTCTCAATCACAGTGTAGCTAGGTTCCAAACTCCCATGTCCGAGTGGGTAGCAGACATCTGCCTCCCATGCATACACACTTCTGAGAGTTGAGCTTATGGCCTGTACCTCCACATCCAGCCTGCTGGTACCCTTGGCTTCTAAAAGGCCTAGGCTCGCTGTTTGACGGAAGTGCTGGGAGAGGTAATTGGAATCACCCGGCACACAAGACTAGTGCCTCCAAGCTCAGTTCAGCGATTTCCTAGTAATTCCTGTGGTAGACTGGTGCTACATACTAAGTTCCATACGTGAGAGGGTAGCTGAACGCCTTGTCCAAACCATCTTACTTCTGAGAGTTGAGCTCAGCCTCAGTCCCTCACAGTTCCACACTGCCTGCAGAGTGAGTTTCGCAGGTCTTCAGCAGAGACGTTTGCCAGAGGCTTCTGAGACGCAGGGTAACAATGCAGACCTGGAGGGTATCCCCAGGTGCAGTAGACTGGTAATCTTGGAACCTCCTGACTCAGAATACTGCTACCTTCTCACTGCCATAGGAATGCAGCTAGTTGACAGCTGGCTTCAAGACATGCTTCCCTGTGAGAGCTGAGGACAGGGCAGAACCCTCCCGCATGCTGCCTGACTGTAGGAGTAGCTGCTAACATCCTAATGTTAGTGGCTGGGAGAGGTTGCGGGAAAAGCATGTGTGAGCACTGGGCCTGAACTCCCGTGTATCTGAGTTGAATACAGCGATTTCCAACGGCTTTCCTTAATCAGAGTGTAGCTAGGTTCCAAATCCCATGTACGAGCGGGTAGCAGACATCTGCCTCCCATGCATACACACTTCTGAGAGTTGAGCTTATGGCCTGTACCTCCACATCCAGCCTGCTGGTACCCTTGGCTTCTAAAAGGCCTAGGCTCGCTGTTTGACGGAAGTGCTGGGAGAGGTAATTGGAATCTCCCGGCACACAAGACGAGTGCCTCCAAGCTCAATTCACGATTTCCCAGTAATTCTTGTGGTAGACAGGTGCTACATACTAAGTTCCATATGTGAGAAGGGTAGCTGAACGCCTTGTCCAAAAGCATCTTACTTCTGAGAGTTGAGCTCAGCCTCAGTCCCTCACAGTTCCACACTGCCTGCAGAGTGAGTTTCACACGTCTTCACCAGAGACGATTGCCAGAGGCTTCTGAGTACAAGTTAACAATGCAGACCTGGAGGGTATCTCCAGGTGCAGTAGAGTGGTAATCTTGGAACCTCCTGACTCAGAGTACTGCTACCTTCTCACTGCCATAGGAATGCAGCTAGTTGACAGCTGGCTTCAAGACATGCTTCCCTGTGAGAGCTGAGGACAGGGCAGAACCCTCCCGCATCCTGCCTGACTGTAGGAGTAGCTGCTAACATCCTATGTTAGTGGCTGGGAGAGGTTGCGGGAAAAGCATGTGTGAGCACTGGGCCTGAACTCCCGTGTATCTGCGTACTTGAATACAAATACAGCGATTTCCAATGGCCTTCTTCTAATCAAGCAGTGTAAGCTAGGTTTCCAAATCTCATGTCCGAGTGGGTAGCAGAGACATGCCTTCTCATGCATACACACTATCTGATAGTTGAGCTTATGGCCTGTTACCCTCCACATCCAGCCTGCTGGGACACTTGGCTTCTAAAAGGCCCTAGGCTCGCTGTTTGACGGAAGTGCTGGGAGAGGGTAATTGGAATCACCCCGGCACACAAGACTAGTGCCTCCAAGCTCAGTCCAGCGATTTCCTAGTAATTCCTGTGGTAGAACTGTTGCTACATACTAAGTTCCATACGTGAGAGGGTAGCTGAACGCCTTGTCAAAAGCATCTTACTTCTGAGCTTGAGCTCAGCCTCGAGTCCCTCACAGTTCCACACTGCCTGCAGAGTGAGTTTCGCACGGTCTTCCTTCCCCAGAGACGTTGCCAGAGGCTTCTGAGACGCAGGGTAACAATGCAGACCTGGAGGGTATCCCAGGTGCAGTAGACTGGTAATCTTGGAACCTCCTGGACTCAGAATACTGCTACCTTCTCACTGCCATAGGAAATGCAGCTAGTTGACAGCTGGCTTCAAGACATGCTTCCCTGTGAGAGCTGAGGACAGGGCAGAACCCTCCCGCATCCTGCCTGACTGTAGGAGTAGCTGCTAACATCCTAATGTTAGTGGCTGGGAGAGGTTGCGGGAAAGCATGGGTGAGCACCTGGGCCTGAACTCCCGTGTATCTGAGTTGAATACAGCGATTTTCCAACGCTTTCCTCAACCAGAGTGTAGCTAGGTTTCAATCCCAGTGTACGAGCGGGGTAGCAGACATCTGCCTCCCCATTGCATACCCACTTCGGAGAGTGACTTATGGCCTGTACCCTCCACATCCAGCCTGCTTGGTACACTTGGCTTCTAAAAGGCCTAGCTCGCTGTTTGACGGAAGTGGTGGAGAGGTAATTGGAATCTCCCGGCAACACAAGACGAGTGCCTCTCAAGCTCAATTCACGATTTCCCATAATTCTTGTGGTAGACAGGGTGCTACATACTAGTTCCATATGTGAGAGTAGCTGAACGCCTTGTGCCAAAAAGCATCTTCCTTCTGAGAGTTGAGCTCACCCTCAGTCCCTCACAGTTCCACACTGCCTGCTGAGGGAGTTTCACGACGTCTTCAACCAGAGACGATTGCCAAGAGGGCTTCTGAGTACAAGTTAAAAATGCAGGACCTGGAGGGTATCTCCAGGTGCAGTAGAGTGGTAATCTGGAACCTCCTGACTCAGAGTACTGCTAACCTTCTCACTGCCATAGGAATGCAGCTAGTTGACAGCTGGCTTCAAGACATGCTTCCCTGTGAGAGCTGAGGACAGGGCAGAACCCTCCCGCATCCTGCCTGACTGTAGGAGTAGCTGCTAACATCCTTATGTTAGTGGCTGGGAGAGTTGCGGGAAAAGCATGTGTGAGCACTGGGCCTGAACTCCCGTGTATCTGAGTTGAATACAGCGATTTCCAACGGCTTTCATCAATCAGAGTGTAGCTAGGTTCCAAATCCCATGTACGAGTGGGTAGCAGACATCTGCCTCCCATGCATACACACTTCTGAGAGTTGAGCTTATGGCCTGTAACCTCCACATCCAGCCTGCTGTACCCTTGGGCTTCTAAAAGGCCTAGGCCTCGCTGTTTGACGGAAGTGCTGGGAGAGGTAATTGGAATCTCCCGGCACACAAGAACGAGTGCCTCCAAGCTCAATTCACTGATTTCCTCAGTAATTCCTGTGGTAGACATGTGCTACATACTAAGTTCCATATGTGAGAAGGGTAGCTGAACGCCTTGTCCAAAAGCATCTTACTTCTGAGAGTTGAGCTCAGCCCTCAGTCCCTCACAGTTCCACACTGCCTGCAGAGTGAGTTTCACACGTCTTCACCAGAGACGATTGCCAGAGGCTTCTGAGTACCAAGGTTAACAATGCAGACCTGGAGGGGTATCTCCCAGGTGCAGTAGAGTGGTAAATCTTGGAACCTCCTGACTCAGAAGTACTGCTACCTTCTCACTGCCATAGGAATGCAGCTAGTTGACAGCTGGCTTCAAGACATGCTTCCCTGTGAGAGCTGAGGACAGGGCAGAACCCTCCCTGCATCCTGCCTGACTGTAGGAGTAGCTGCTAACATCCTTATGTTAGTGGCTGGGAGAGGTTGCGGGAAAAAGCATGTGTGAGCACTGGGCCTGAACTCCGTGTATCTGAGTTGAATAACAACGATTTCCAACGGCTTTCCTTCATCAGAGTGTAGCCAGGTTCCAAATCCATGTCCGAGTGGGTAGCAGACATCTGCCTCCCATGCATACACACTTCTGAGAAGTTGAGCTTATGGCCTGTAACCTCCACATCCACCGCTGGGTACCCTTGGCTTCTAAAGGCCTAGGTCTCGCTGTTTGACGGAAGTGTGGGAGAGGTAATTGGAATCACCCGGCACACAAGACTAGTGCCTCCAAGCTCAGTCCCAGACGATTTCCTAGTAATTCCTGTGGTAGACTTGTGGCTACATACTAAGTTCCATACGTGAGAGGGTAGCTGAACGCCTTGTCCAAAAGCATCTACTTCTGAGAGTTGAGCTCAGCCTCAGTCCCCTCACAGTTTCCACACTGCCTGCGAGTGAGTTTCGCAGGTCTTCAGCAGAGACGTTTGCCAGAGCTTCTGAGACGCAGGTAACAATGCAGACCTGGAGGGTATCCCCAGGTGCAGTAGACTGGTAATCTTGGAACCATCCTGACTCAGAATACTGCTACCTTCTCACTGCCATAGGAATGCAGCTAGTTGACAGCTGCTTCAAGACATGCTTCCCTGTGAGTAGCTGAGGACAGGGCAGAACCCTCCCGCATCCTGCCTGACTGTAGGTAAGTAGCTGCTACATCCTAAGTTAGTGTGCTGGGGAGAGGGTTCAGGGAAAAGCATGTGTGAGTCACTGGGCCTGAACTCCCGTGTGATCTGAGTTGAATACAGCGATTTCCACGGCTTTCCTTCAATCAGAGTGTAGCCATGTTCCAAATCCCATGTGCGAGTGGGTAGCAGACATCTGCCTCCCATGCATACACACTTCTGAGAGTTGAGCATTATGGCCTGTACCTCCACCTCCAGCCTGCTGGTACCCTTGGCTTCTAAAAGGCCTAGAGGCTCGCTGTTTTGACGAAGTGTTGGAGAGGTAATTGGAATCAGCCCCGGCACACAAGACTAGTGCCTTCCAAGCTCAGTCCAGCGATTTCCTAGTAATTCCTGTGGTAGACTGGTGCTACATACTAAGTTCCAATACGTGAGAGGGTAGCTACGCCTTGTCCAAAAAGCATCTTACTTCTGAGAGTTGAGCTCAGCCTCAGTCCCTCACAGTTCCACACTGCCTGCAGAGTGAGTTTCGCACGTCTTCACCAGAGACGTTTGCCAGAGGCTTCTGAGACGCAGGGTAACAATGCAGACCTGGGGGTATCCCCAGGTGCAGTAGACTGGTAATCTTGGAACCTCCTGACTCAGAATACTGCTACCTTCTCACTGCCATAGGAATGCAGCTAGTTGACAGCTGGCTTCAAGACATGCTTCCCTGTGAGAGCTGAGGACAGGGCAGAACCCTCCCGCATTCCTGCCTGACTGTAGGAGTAGCTGCTAACATCCTAATGTTAGTGGCTGGGAGAGGTTGCGCGGAAAAGCATGTGTGAGCACCTGGGCCTGAACTCCCGTGGTATCTGAGTTGAATACAGCGATTTCCAACGGCTTCCTTCAATAGAGTGTAGCCAGGTTCATATCCCGATGTCCGAGTGGGTAGCAGACATCTGCCTCCCATGCATACACACTTCTGAGAGTTGAGCTTATGGCCTGTACCTCCACATCCAGCTGCTGGTACCCTTGGCTTCTAAAAGGCCTAGGCTCGCTGTTTGACCGGAAGTGTTGGGAGAGGTTAATTGGAATCACCCGGCACACACAGACTAGTGCCTCCAAGCTCAGTCAGCGTTTCCTAGTAATTCCTGTGTAGACTGGTGCTACATATACTAAGTTCCATACGTGAGAGGGTAGCTGAACGCCTTGTCCAAAAGCATCTTACTTTCTGAGAGTTGAGCTCAGCCTCAGTCCCTCACAGTTCCACACTGCCTGCAGAGTTGAGTTCGCAGTGTCTTCAGCAGAGACGTTTGCCAGAGGCTCTGAGACGTAGGGTAACAATGCAGACATGGAGGGTATACCCAGGTGCAGTAGACTGGTAATCTTGGTAACCTCCTGACATCGAGAACCTACCTGCTCCTTCGCACTGAGGACATAGGAAGGCAGCTTAGTTGACAGCTGGCTTCAAGACATGCTCCCTGTGAGAGCTGAGGACAGGCAGAACCCTCCCGACATCCTGCCTGACTGTAGGAAGTAGCTGCTAACATCCTAATGTTAGTGGCTGGGAGAGGTTGCGGGAAAGCAGTGTGAGCACTGGGCCTGAACTCCCGTGTATCTGAGTTGATACAGCGAATTTCCAACGGCTTTCTCAAACCAGAGTGTAGCTAGGTTCCAATCCATGTACGACGCTGGGTAGCAGACATCTGGCCTCCCATGCATAGCACACTTCTGAGAGTTGAGCTTTATGGCCTGTACCTCCACATCCAGCCTGCTGGTACCCTGGCTTCTAAAAGGCCTAGGCTCGCTAGTTTGACCGGAAGTGGCTGGGAGAGGTAATTGGAATCCTCCGGCCACACAAGACGAGTGCCTCCAAGCTCAATTCACGCGATTTTCCCTAGGATAATTCCTTGTGGTGAGACAGGTGCTACATACTAAGTTCCATATGTGAGAGGTAGCTGAACGCCTTGTCAAAAGCATCTTCCTTCTGAGAGTTGAGCTCACTCCTCAGTCCCTCACATTCCACATGCCCTGCAGAGTGAGTTTCACACGTCTTCACCAGAGACGATTGCCAGAGGCTTCTGAGTACAAGGTAACAATGCAGACCTGGAGGGTATCTCCCAGGGCAGTAGAGTGGTAATTTTGGAACCTCCTGACTCAGAATACTGCTACCTTCTCACTGCCATAGGAATGCAGCTAGTTGACAGCTGGCTTCAAGACATGCTTCCCTGTGAGAGCTGAGGACAGGGCATGACCCTCCCGCATCCCTGCCTGACTGCGTAGGAGTAGCTGCTAACATCCTTAAGTTAGTGGCTGGGAGAGGTTGCTGGGAAAAGCATGTGTGAGCACTGGCCTGAACTCCCGTGTATCTGAGTGAATACCGCGATTTCCAACGGCTTTCTTCAATCAGAGTGTAGCCAGGTTCCAAATCCCATGTCGAGTGGGTAGCAGACATCTGCCTCCCATGCATACACACTTCTGAGAGTTGAGCTTATGGCCTGTACCTCCACATCCAGCCTGCTGGTACCCCTGGCTCTAAAAGGCCTAGGCTCGCTGTTTGGACCGAAGTGTTGGGAGAGGTAATTAGGGAATCACCGGCACACAAGACTAGTGCCTCCAATCTCAGTCCAGCGAGTTCCTAGTAATTCCTGTGGTAGACTGGTGGCTACATACTAAGTTCCATACGTGAGAGGGTAGCTGAACGCCTTGTCCAAACGCATCTTCCTCTGAGAGTGAGCTCAGCCTCAGTCCCTCACAGTTCCACACTGCTGCAGAGTGAGTTTCGCACGTCTTCACCAGAGACGTTATGCCAGAGGCTTCTGAGACGCAGAGGTAACATGCAACTGGAGGGTATCCCCAGGTGCAGTAGACTGGTAATCTTGGAACCCTCCTGACTCAGAATACTGCTACCTTCTCACTGCCATAGGAATGCAGCTAGTTGACAGCTGGCTTCAAGACATGCTTCCCTGTGAGAGCTGAGGACAGGGCAGAACGCTCCCGCATCCTGCCTGACTGTAGGAGTAGCTGCTAACATCCTAATGTTAGTGGCTGGGAGAGGCTGCGGGAAAAGCATGTGTGAGCACTGGGCCTGAACTCCCGTGTATCTGAGTTGAACTACAGCGATTTCCAACAGCTTTCCTCAACCAGAGTGTCTGCCAGGTTCCCAATCCCCATGTCCGAGTGGGTAGCAGACATCTGCCCTCCCATGCATACACACTTCTGAGAGTTTGAGCTTATGGCCTGTACCTCCACATCCAGCCTGCTGGTACCCTTGGCTTCTAAAAGGCCTAGGCTCGCTGTTTGACGGAAGTGCTGGGAGAGGTAATTGGAATCACCGGCACACAAGACTAGTGCCTCCAAGCTCAAGTCAGCGATTTCCTAGTAATTCCTTGTGGTAGACATGTGCTACATCCTGAAGTTCCATACGTGAAGAAGGGTAGCTGAACGGCCTTGGTCCAAAAGCATCTTACTTTCTGAGAGTTGAGCTGAGCCTAAGCCTCAGTCCCATCACAGTTTCCACCACACTGCCTGGCGAGGAGCTGAGTTTGCAGCACGGTCTTTCAGCCAGAGACGATTTGCCAGAGGCTTCTGAGGACAGATGTTAACAATGCAGACCTGGAGGGTATCCGCAGGGCAGTAGATGGTAATCTTGGAACCTCCTGACTCAGAATACTGCTACCTTCTCACTGCCATAGGAATGCAGCTAGTTGACAGCTGGCTTCAAGACATGCTTCCCTGTGAGAGCTGAGGACAGGGCAGAACCCTACCGCATCCTGCCTGACTGTAGGAGTAGCTGCTAACATCCTAATGTTAGTGGCTGAGGAGAGGATTGCGGGAAAAGCATGTGGGCACTGGCCTGAACTCCCCGTTGTATCTGAGTTTGATACAGCGATTTCCAACGGCCTTTCTTCAATCACAGTGTAGCCTAGGTTCCAACTCCCATGTCCGAGTGGGGTAGCAGACATCTGCCTCCCATGCATACACACTTCTGAGAGTTGAGCTTATGGCCTGTACCTCCACAGCCAGCCTGCTGGTACCCTGGCTTCTAAAAGGCCTAGGCTCGCTGTTTGACGGAAGTGTCTGGAGAGGTAATTGGAATCACCCGGCACACAAAGGACTATTGCCTCAAGCTCAGTCCAGGCGATTTCCTAGTAATTCCTGTGGTAGACTGGTGCTACAATACTACGATTCCATACGTGATCGGGTAGCTGAACGCCTTGTCCAAAAGCATCTTACTTCTGAGAGTTGAGCTCAGCCTCAGTCCCTCACAGTTACCACACTGCCTGCAGAGTGAGTTTCGCAGGTCTTCAGCAGAGACGTTTGCCAGAGGCTTCTGAGACGCAGGGGTAACAATGCGGACCCGGAGGGATCCCAGGTGCAATTAGACTGGTAATCTTGGAACCTCCTGACTCAGAATACTGCTACCTTCTCACTGCCATAGGAATGCAGCTAGTTGACAGCTGGCTTCAAGACATGCTTCCCTGTGAGAGCTGAGGACAGGGCATGAACCCTCCCGCTCCTGCCTGACTGTAGGAGTAGCTGCTAACATCCTAATGTTAGTGGCTGGGAGAGGTTGCGGGAAAAGCATGTGGTGAGCACTGGGCCTGAACTCCCGTGTATCTGAGTTGAATCCACGCGATTTCCAACGGCTTTCCTCAACCAGAGTGTAGCCAGTTCCAAATCCCATGTACGAGTGGCGTAGCAGACATCTGCCCTCCCATGCATACACACTGTCTGAGAGTTGAGCTTATGGCCTGTACCCTCCACATCCAGCCTGCTGGTTTACCTTTCAGGCTTCTAAAAGGCCTAGGCTCGCTGTTTGACGGAAGTGCTGGGAGAGGTAATTGGAATCTCCCGGCACACAAGACGAGTGCCTCCAAGCTCAATTCCACGATTTCCTCCAGTAATTCTTGTGGTAGACAGGTGCTACAATACTAAGTTCCATATGTGAGAAGGTAGCTGAACGCCTTGTCCAAAAGCATCTTACTTCTGAGAGTTGAAGCTCAGCCTCAGTCCCCTCACAGTTCCACACTGCCTGCAGAGTGAGTTTCGCACGTCTTCACCAGAGACATTGCCAGAGGCTTCTGAGTACAAGTTAAACAATGCAGACCTGGAGGGTATCTCCAGGTGCAGTAGAGTGGTAATCTTGGAATCTCCGGACTCAGAATACTGCTACCTTCTCACTGCCATAGGAATGCAGCTAGTTGACAGCTGGCTTCAAGACATGCTTCCCTGTGAGAGCTGAGGACAGGGCAGAAACCCTTCCGCATCCTGCCTGACTGTAGGAGTAGCTGCTAACATCCTTATGTTAGTGGCTGGAGAGAGGTTGCGGGAAAAGCATGTGTGAGCACTGGGCCTGAACTCCGTGTATCTGAGTTGAATACAGCGATTTCCAACGGCTTTCCTCAATCAGAGTGTAGCTAGGTTCCAATATCACATGTACGACGTGGGTAGCAGACATCTGCCTCCATGCATACACACTTCTGAGAGTTGAGCTTATGGCCTGATTACCCTCCACAGCAGGCCTGCTGGTTAAAAGGATTGGGCTCCTAAAGGCTAATGGCTCGCTGTTTGACGGAAGTGCTGGGAGAGGTAATTGGAATCATCCAGGCACACAAGACGAGTGCCTCCAAGCTCATTCAGCGATTTCCTAGTAATTCCTTGTGGTAGACAGGTGCTAACATACTAAGTTCCATACGTTGAGAAGGTAGCTGAACGCCTTGTCCCAAAAGCATCTACTTTCTGAGAGTTGAGAAGCTCAGGCCATCAGTCCCTCACAGTTCCACACTGCATGTAGAGTGAGTTTCAGCACGTCTTCACCAGAGACGATTTGCCAGAGGCTTGCCTGTGTACGCTACGGTAACAATGCAGACCTGGAGGGTATCTCCCAGGTGCAGTAGACTCGGTAATATCTGGAACCTCCTGACTCAGAATACTGCTACCTTCTCACTGCCATAGAATGCAGCTAGTTGACAGCTGGCTTCAAGACTGCTTCCTGTGAGAGCTGAGGACAGGGAGAACCCTCCCGCATCCTGCTGACTGTAGGAGTAGCTGCTAACATCCTATTTAGTGGCTGGGAGAGGTTGCGGGAAAGCATGTGTGAGCACCTGGGCCTGAACTCCCGATGTATCTGAGTTGAATACAGCGATTTCCATAGGCTTTTCCTCAACAGAGTTGTAGCTAGGTTCCAAATCCCATGTACGAGCTGGGTAGCAGACATCTGCCTCCCATGCATACACACTCTGAGAGTTGAGCTTATGGCCTGTACCCTCCACAGCCAGCCTGCTGGTACCCTTGGCTTCTGAAAAGGCCTAGGCTCGCTGTTTGACGGAAGTGCTGGGAGAGGTAATTGGAATCACCCGCACACAAAAGACAGTAGTGCCTCCAAGCTCAGTCCAGCGATTTCCTAGTAATTCCTGTGGTAGACTGGTGCTACATACTAAGTTCCATACGTGAGATGGTAGCTGAACGCCTTGTCCAAAACCATCTTACTTCTGAGAGTTGAGCTCAGCCTCAGTCCCTCACAGTTCCACACTGCCTGCAGAGTGAGTTTCGCAGGTCTTCAGCAGAGACGTTGCCAGAGGCTTCTGAGACGCAGGGTAACAATGCAGACCTGGAGGGTATCCCAGGGTGCATTAGACTGGTAATCTTGGAACCTCCTGACTCAGAGTACTGCTACCTCTCACTGCCATAGGAATGCAGGCTAGTTGACAGATGGCTTCAAGACATGCTTCCCTGTGAGAGCTGAGGACAGGGCAGAACCCTCCCGCATCCTGCCTGACTGTAGGAGTAGCTGCTAACATCCTATGTTAGTGGCTGGGAGAGGTTGCGGGAAAAGCATGTGTGAGCACTGGGCCTGAACTCCCGTGTATCTGAGTTGAATACAGCGATTTCCAACGGCTTTCCTCAACCAGAGTGTAGCTAGTTTCCAAATCCCATGTACGAGGGTAGCAGACATCTGCCTCCCATGCATACACACTTCTGAGAGTTGAGCTTATGGCCTGTACCTCCACATCCAGCCTGCTGGTACCCTTGGCTTCTAAAAGGCCTAGGCTCGCTGTTTGACGGAAGTGCTGGGAGAGGTAATTGGAATCTCCCGGCACACAAGACGAGTGCCTCCAAGCTCATTCACGATTTCCCAGTAATTCTGTGGTAGACAGGTGCTACATACTAAGTTCCATGTGAGAGGTAGCTGAACGCCTTGTCCAAAAGCATCTTACTTCTGAGAGTTGAGCTCACCCTCAGTCCCTCACAGTTCCACACTGCCTGCAGAGTGAGTTTCGCAGGTCTTCACCAGAGACGTTTGCCAGAGGCTTCTGAGACAGGGTAACAATGCAGACCTGGAGGGTATCTCCAGGTGCAGTAGAGTGGTAATCTTGGAACCTCCTGACTCAGAGTACTGCTACCTTCTCACTGCCATAGGAATGCAGCTAGTTGACAGCTGGCTTCAAGACATGCTTCCCTGTGAGAGCTGAGGAGGGCAGAACCCTCCCGCATCCTGCCTGACTGTAGGAGTAGCTGCTAACATCCTAATGTTAGTGGCTGGGAGAGGTTGCGGGAAAAGCATGTGTGAGCACTGGGCCTGAACTCCCGTGTATCTGAGTTGAATACAGCGATTTCCAACGGCTTCTTCAATCAGAGTGTAGCTAGGTTCCAATCCCATGTACGAGGGTAGCAGACATCTGCCTCCCATGCATACACACTTCTGAGAGTTGAGCTTATGGCCTGTACCTCCACATCCAGCCTGCTGGTACCCTTGGCTTCTAAAAGGCCTAGGCTCGCTGTTTGACGGAAGTGCTGGGAGAGGTAATTGGAATCTCCCGGCACACAAGACGAGTGCCTCCAAGCTCAATTCACGATTTCCCAGTAATTCTGTGGTAGACAGGTGCTACATACTAAGTTCCATATGTGAGAGGGTAGCTGAACGCCTTTCCAAAAGCATCTTACTTCTGAGAGTTGAGCGCACCTCAGTCCACTCACAGTTCCACACTGCCGCCAGAGTGAGTTTCACACCGTCTCACCAGAGACGATTGCCAGAGGCTTCTGAGTACAAGGTAACAATGCAGACCTGGAGGGTATCTCCAGGTGGCGTAGAGTGTAATCTTGGAACCCTCCTGACTCAGAAGTACTGCTACCTTCTCACTGCATAGGAATTGCAGCTAGTGTACAGCTGGCTTCAAGACATGCTTCCCTGTGAGAGCTGAGGACAGGGCAGAACCCGCCCGCATCCTGCCTGACTGTAGGAGTAGCTGCTAACATCCTATGTTAGGGGCTGGGAGAGGTTGCGGGAAAGCATGTGTGAGCACTGGGCCTGAACTCCCGTGTATCTGAGTTGAATACAGCGATTTCCAAAGGCCTTCTCAATCAAAGTGTAGCTAAGGTTCCAAACTCCCATGTCCGAGTGGGTAGCAGACATCTGCCTCCCATGCCATACACACTTCTGAGAGTTGATGCTTATGCCTGTACCTCCACAGCAAGCCTGCTGGTAACCTTGGCTTCTAAAAGGCCTAGGCTCGCTGTTGACGGAAGTGTTGGGAGAGGTAATTGGATCACCCGCACACAAGACTCGTGCTCCAAGCTCAGCCAGCGATTTCCTAGTATTCCTGTGGTAGACTGGTGCGTACATACTAAGGTTCCATACGTGAGAGGGTAGCTGAACGCCTTGTCCAAAGCATCTTACTTCTGAGAGTTGAGCTCAGCCTAAGTCCCTCACAGTTTCTCAACACTGCCTGCAGAGTGAGTTTCGACAGGTCTTCAGCAGAGACGTTGCCAGGGCTTCTGAGTAGCATGGGTAACAATGCCAGACCTGGAGGGTATCCCCAGGTGCAGGTAGACTGGAATCTTGGACCTCCTGACTCAGAGTACTGCTACCTCTCTCACTGCCTAGGAATGCAGCTAGTTGACAGCTGGCTTTCAAGACATGCTTCCCTGTGAGAGCTGAGACAGGGCAGACCCTCCGCATCCTGCCTGACTGTAGGAGTAGCTGCTAACATCCTAATGTTAGTGGCTGGGAGAGGTTGCGGGAAAAGCATGTGTGAGCACTGGGCCTGAACTCCCGTGTATCTGAGTTGAATACAGCGATTTCCAACGGCTTTCTCAACCAGAGTGTAGCTAGGTTCCAATCCCATGTACGAGCGGGTAGCAGACATCTGCCTCCCATGCATACACACTTCTGAGAGTTGAGCTTATGGCCTGTACCTCCACATCCAGCCTGCTGGTACCCTTGGCTTCTAAAAGGCCTAGGCTCGCTGTTTGACGGAAGTGCTGGGAGAGGTAATTGGAATCCCGGCACACAAGAGTGCCTCCAAGCTCATTCACGATTTCCCAGTAATTCTTGTGGTAGAGGTGCTACATACTAAGTTCCATATGTGAAGGGTAGCTGAACGCCTTGTCCAAAAGCATCTTACTTCTGAGAGTTGAGCTCAGCCTCAGTCCCTCACAGTTCCACACTGCCTGCAGAGTGAGTTTCGCAGGTCTTCACCAGACGTTTGCCAGAGGCTTCTGAACGCAGTAACAATGCAGACCTGGAGGGTATCTCCAGGTGCAGTAGAGTGGTAATCTTGGAACCTCCTCACTCAGAGTACTGCTACCTTCTCACTGCCATAGGAATGCAGCTAGTTGACAGCTGGCTTCAAGACATGCTTCCCTGTGAGAGCTGAGGACAGGGCAGAACCCTCCCGCATCCTGCCTGACTGTAGGAGTAGCTGCTAACATCCTACTGTTAGTGGCTGGGAGAGGTTCGGGAAAAGCAATGTGTGAGCACTGGGCATGAACTCCCGTGTATCTGAGTTGAATACAGCGATTTCCAATGGCCTTCTTCAATCACAGTGTAGCTAGGTTCCAACTTCCATGTCCGAGTGGGTAGCAGACATCTGCCTCCCATGCATACACACTTCTGAGAGTTGAGCTTATGGCCTGTACCTCCACAGACAGCCTGCTGGTACCCTTGGCTTCTAAAAGGCTTAGGCTCGCTCTTTGACGGAAGTGTTGGGAGAGGTAATTGGAATCATCCAGCTCACAAGACTAGTGCCTCCAAGCTCAATCAAGCGATTTCCTAGTAATTCCTGTTGTAGACTGATGCTACATACTAAGTTCCATACGTGAGAGGGTAGCTGAACGCCTTGTCCAAAAGCATCTTACTTCTGAGAGTTGAGCTCAGCCTCAGTCCCTCACAGTTCCACACTGCCTGCAGAGTGAGATTCGCAGGTCTTCACCAGAGAGGTTTGCCAGAGGCTTCTGAGACGGGTAACAATGCAGACCTGGAGGGTATCCCCAGGTGCAGTTGACTGGTAATCTTGGAACCTCCTGACTCAGATACTGCTACCTTCTCACTGCCATAGGAATGCAGCTAGTTGACAGCTGGCTTCAAGACATGCTTCCCTGTGAGAGCTGAGGACAGGGCAGAACCCTCCCGCATCCTGCCTGACTGTAGGAGTAGCTGCTAACATCCTAATGTTAGTGGCTGGGAGAGGTTGCGGGAAAAGCATGTGTGAGCACTGGGCCTGAACTCCCGTGTATCTGAGTTGAATACAGCGATTTCCAACGGCTTTCCTCAACCAGAGTGTAGCTAGGTTCCAAATCCCATGTACGAGCGGGTAGCAGACATCTGCCTCCCATGCATACACACTTCTGAGAGTTGAGCTTATGGCCTGTACCTCCACATCCAGCCTGCTGGTACCCTTGGCTTCTAAAAGGCCTAGGCTCGCTGTTTGACGGAAGTGCTGGGAGAGGTAATTGGAATCTCCCGGCACACAAGACGAGTGCCTCCAAGCTCATTCACGATTTCCCAGTAATTCTTGTGGTAGACAGGTGCTACATACTAAGATCCATATGAGAAGGTAGCTGAACGCCTTGTCCAAAAGCATCTTACTTCTGAGAGTTGAGCACACCTCAGTCCCTCACAGTTCCACACTGCCTGCAGAGTGAGTTTCACACGTCTTCACCAGAGACGATTGCCAGAGGCTTCTGAGTACAAGTTAACAATGCAGACCTGGAGGGTATCTCAGGTGCAGTAGAGTGGTAATCTTGGAACCTCCTGACTCAGAGTACTGCTACCTTCTCACTGCCATAGGAATGCAGCTAGTTGACAGCTGGCTTCAAGACATGCTTCCCTGTGAGAGCTGAGGACAGGGCAGCCCTCCTCCGCATCCTGCCTGACTGTAGGAGTAGCTGCTAACATCCTAATGTTAGTGGCTGGGAGAGGTTGCGGGAAAAGCATGTGTGAGCACTGGGCCTGAACTCCCGTGTATCTGAGTTGAATACAGCGATTTCCAATGGCTTCTTATCACAGTGTAGCTAGGTTCCAAATCCCATGTCCGAGTGGGTAGCAGACATCTGCCTCCCATGCATACACACTTCTGAGAGTTGAGCTTATGGCCTGTACCTCCACATCCAGCCTGCTGGTACCCTTGGCTTCTAAAAGGCCTAGGCTCGCTGTTTGACGGAAGTGCTGGGAGAGGTAATTGGAATCCCGGCACACAAGACTAGTGCCTCCAAGCTCATTCAGCGATTTCCTAGTAATTCCTGTGGTAGAGGTGCTACATACTAAGTTCCATATGTGAGAGGGTAGCTGAACGCCTTGTCCAAAGCATCTTACTTCTGAGAGTTGAGCTCACCCTCAGTCCCTCACAGTTCCACACTGCCTGCAGAGTGAGTTTCGCACGTCTTCACCAGAGACGTTGCCAGAGGCTTCTGAGACAGGTAACAATGCAGACCTGGAGGGTATCCCAGGTGGTGCAGTAGACTGGTAATCTTGGAACCTCCTGACTCAGAGTACTGCTACCTTCTCACTGCCATAGGAATGCAGCTAGTTGACAGCTGGCTTCAAGACATGCTTCCCTGTGAGAGCTGAGGACAGGGCAGAACCCTCCCGCATCCTGCCTGACTGTAGGAGTAGCTGCTAACATCCTATGTTAGTGGCTGGGAGAGGTTGCGGGAAAAGCATGTGTGAGCACTGGGCCTGAACTCCCGTGTATCTGAGTTGAATACAGCGATTTCCAAGGCTTTTCAATCAGAGTGTAGCTAGGTTCCAATCCCATGTACGAGGGTAGCAGACATCTGCCTCCCATGCATACACACTTCTGAGAGTTGAGCTTATGGCCTGTACCTCCACATCCAGCCTGCTGGTACCCTTGGCTTCTAAAAGGCCTAGGCTCGCTGTTTGACGGAAGTGTGGGAGAGGTAATTGGAATCCCGGCACACAAGACTAGTGCCTCCAAGCTCATTCACGATTTCCAGTAATTCTGTGGTAGACAGGTGCTACATACTAAGTTCCATATGTGAGAGGGTAGCTGAACGCCTTGTCCAAAAGCATCTTACTTCTGAGAGTTGAGCCCACCCTCAGTCCCTCACAGTTCCACACTGCCTGCAGAGTGAGTTTCGCAGGTCTTCAGCAGAGACGATTGCCAGAGGCTTCTGAGACAGGGTAACAATGCAGACCTGGAGGGTATCCCAGGTGCAGTAGTGGTAATCTTGGAACCTCCTGACTCAGAGTACTGCTACCTTCTCACTGCCATAGGAATGCAGCTAGTTGACAGCTGGCTTCAAGACATGCTTCCCTGTGAGAGCTGAGGACAGGGCAGAACCCTCCCGCATCCTGCCTGACTGTAGGAGTAGCTGCTAACATCCTAATGTTAGTGGCTGGGAGAGGTTGCGGGAAAAGCATGTGTGAGCACTGGGCCTGAACTCCCGTGTATCTGAGTTGAATACAGCGATTTCCAACGGCTTTCTCAATCCAGGTGTAGCTAGGTTCCAATCCCATGTACGAGCGGGTAGCAGACATCTGCCTCCCATGCATACACACTTCTGAGAGTTGAGCTTATGGCCTGTACCTCCACATCCAGCCTGCTGGTACCCTTGGCTTCTAAAAGGCCTAGGCTCGCTGTTTGACGGAAGTGCTGGGAGAGGTAATTGGAATCACCCGGCACACAAGACGTGCCTCCAAGCTCATTCACGATTTCCAGTAATTCTGTGGTAGACTGGTGCTACATACTAAGTTCCATATGTGAGTAGGTAGCTGAACGCCTTGTCCAAAAGCATCTTTCTTCTGAGAGTTGAGCTCAGCCTCAGTCCCTCACAGTTCCACACTGCCTGCAGAGTGAGTTTCGCACGTCTTCAGCAGAGACGTTTGCCAGAGGCTTCTGAGACGCAGGGTAACAATGCAGACCTGGAGGGTATCCCAGGTGCAGTAGACTGGTAATCTTGGAACCTCCTGACTCAGATACTGCTACCTTCTCACTGCCATAGGAATGCAGCTAGTTGACAGCTGGCTTCAAGACATGCTTCCCTGTGAGAGCTGAGGACAGGGCAGAACCCTCCCGCATCCTGCCTGACTGTAGGAGTAGCTGCTAACATCCTGTTAGTGGCTGGGAGAGGTTGCGGGAAAAGCATGTGTGAGCACTGGGCCTGAACTCCCGTGTATCTGAGTTGAATACAGCGATTTCCAACGGCTTTCTCAACCAGAGTGTAGCTAGGTTCCAATCCCATGTACGCGGGTAGCAGACATCTGCCTCCCATGCATACACACTTCTGAGAGTTGAGCTTATGGCCTGTACCTCCACATCCAGCCTGCTGGTACCCTTGGCTTCTAAAAGGCCTAGGCTCGCTGTTTGACGGAAGTGCTGGGAGAGGTAATTGGAATCTCCCGGCACACAAGAGAGTGCCTCCAAGCTCATTCACGATTTCCAGTAATTTGTGGTAGACAGGTGCTACATACTAAGTTCCATAGTGAGAGGTAGCTGAACGCCTTGTCCAAAAGCATCTTACTTCTGAGAGTTGAGCTCACCCTCAGTCCCTCACAGTTCCACACTGCCTGCAGAGTGAGTTTCACAGGTCTTCACCAGAGACGTTTGCCAGAGGCTTCTGAGACAGTAACAATGCAGACCTGGAGGGTATCCAGGTGCAGTAGAGTGGTAATCTTGGAACCTCCTGACTCAGCTACCTTCTCACTGCCATAGGAATGCAGCTAGTTGACAGCTGGCTTCAAGACATGCTTCCCTGTGAGAGCTGAGGACAGGGCAGAACCCTCCCGCATCCTGCCTGACTGTAGGAGTAGCTGCTAACATCCTATGTTAGTGGCTGGGAGAGGTTGCGGGAAAAGCATGTGTGAGCACTGGGCCTGAACTCCCGTGTATCTGAGTTGAATACAGCGATTTCCAACGGCTTCTTCAATCAGAGTGTAGCTAGGTTCCAAATCCCATGTACGAGGGTAGCAGACATCTGCCTCCCATGCATACACACTTCTGAGAGTTGAGCTTATGGCCTGTACCTCCACATCCAGCCTGCTGGTACCCTTGGCTTCTAAAAGGCCTAGGCTCGCTGTTTGACGGAAGTGCTGGGAGAGGTAATTGGAATCACCCGGCACACAAGACTAGTGCCTCCAAGCTCATTCACGATTTCCTAGTAATTCTGTGGTAGACAGGTGCTACATACTAAGTTCCATACGTGAGAGGTAGCTGAACGCCTTGTCCAAAAGCATCTTACTTCTGAGAGTTGAGCTCAGCCTCAGTCCCTCACAGTTCCACACTGCCTGCAGAGTGAGTTTCGCAGGTCTTCACCAGAGACGTTGCCAGAGGCTTCTGAGACGCAGGTAACAATGCAGACCTGGAGGGTATCCCCAGGTGCAGTAGACTGGTAATCTTGGAACCTCCTGACTCAGATACTGCTACCTTCTCACTGCCATAGGAATGCAGCTAGTTGACAGCTGGCTTCAAGACATGCTTCCCTGTGAGAGCTGAGGACAGGGCAGAACCCTCCCGCATCCTGCCTGACTGTAGGAGTAGCTGCTAACATCCTAATGTTAGTGGCTGGGAGAGGTTGCGGGAAAAGCATGTGTGAGCACTGGGCCTGAACTCCCGTGTATCTGAGTTGAATACAGCGATTTCCAACGGCTTCCTCAACCAGTGTAGCTAGGTTCCAAATCCCATGTCGACGGGGTAGCAGACATCTGCCTCCCATGCACACACTTCTGAGAGTTGAGCTTATGGCCTGTACCTCCACATCCAGCCTGCTGGTACCCTTGGCTTCTAAAAGGCCTAGGCTCGCTGTTTGACGGAAGTGCTGGGAGAGGTAATTGGAATCTCCGGCACACAAGACGAGTGCCTCCAAGCTCATTCACGATTTCCAGTAATTCTGTGGTAGACAGGTGCTACATACTAAGTTCCATGTGAGAGGTAGCTGAACGCCTTGTCCAAAAGCATCTTACTTCTGAGAGTTGAGCTCACCTCAGTCCCTCACAGTTCCACACTGCCTGCAGAGTGAGTTTCACAGGTCTTCACCAGAGACGATTGCCAGAGGCTTCTGAGACAGTAACAATGCAGACCTGGAGGGTATCCAGGTGCAGTAGACTGGTAATCTTGGAACCTCCTGACTCAGATACTGCTACCTTCTCACTGCCATAGGAATGCAGCTAGTTGACAGCTGGCTTCAAGACATGCTTCCCTGTGAGAGCTGAGGACAGGGCAGAACCCTCCCGCATCCTGCCTGACTGTAGGAGTAGCTGCTAACATCCTAATGTTAGTGGCTGGTAGAGGTTGCGGGAAAAGCATGTGGAGCACTGGGCCTGAACTCCCGTGTATCTGAGTTGAATACAGCGATTTCCAACGGCTTTCATCACAGTGTAGCTAGGTTCCAAATCCCATGTACGAGGTAGCAGACATCTGCCTCCCATGCATACACACTTCTGAGAGTTGAGCTTATGGCCTGTACCTCCACATCCAGCCTGCTGGTACCCTTGGCTTCTAAAAGGCCTAGGCTCGCTGTTTGACGGAAGTGCTGGGAGAGGTAATTGGAATCCCGGCACACAAGACTAGTGCCTCCAAGCTCATTCAGCGATTTCCTAGTAATTCTGTGGTAGACTGGTGCTACATACTAAGTTCCATACGTGAGGGGTAGCTGAACGCCTTGTCCAAAAGCATCTTACTTCTGAGAGTTGAGCTCAGCCTCAGTCCCTCACAGTTCCACACTGCCTGCAGAGTGAGTTTCACGTCTTCAGCAGAGACGTTTGCCAGAGGCTTCTGAGACGCAGGTAACAATGCAGACCTGGAGGGTATCCCAGGTGCAGTAGACTGGTAATCTTGGAACCTCCTGACTCAGATACTGCTACCTTCTCACTGCCATAGGAATGCAGCTAGTTGACAGCTGGCTTCAAGACATGCTTCCCTGTGAGAGCTGAGGACAGGGCAGAACCCTCCCGCATCCTGCCTGACTGTAGGAGTAGCTGCTAACATCCTAATGTTAGTGGCTGGGAGAGGTTGCGGGAAAAGCATGTGTGAGCACTGGGCCTGAACTCCCGTGTATCTGAGTTGAATACAGCGATTTCCAACGGCTTTCCTCAACCAGAGTGTAGCTAGGTTCCAAATCCCATGTACGAGCGGGTAGCAGACATCTGCCTCCCATGCATACACACTTCTGAGAGTTGAGCTTATGGCCTGTACCTCCACATCCAGCCTGCTGGTACCCTTGGCTTCTAAAAGGCCTAGGCTCGCTGTTTGACGGAAGTGCTGGGAGAGGTAATTGGAATCTCCCGGCACACAAGACGAGTGCCTCCAAGCTCATTCACGATTTCCAGTAATTCTGTGGTAGACAGGTGCTACATACTAAGTTCCATACGTGAGAGGTAGCTGAACGCCTTGTCCAAAAGCATCTTACTTCTGAGAGTTGAGCTCACCCTCAGTCCCTCACAGTTCCACACTGCCTGCAGAGTGAGTTTCACCGTCTTCACCAGAGACGATTGCCAGAGGCTTCTGAGACAAGTAACAATGCAGACCTGGAGGGTATCTCCAGGTGCAGTAGACTGGTAATCTTGGAACCTCCTGACTCAGAGTACTGCTACCTTCTCACTGCCATAGGAATGCAGCTAGTTGACAGCTGGCTTCAAGACATGCTTCCCTGTGAGAGCTGAGGACAGGGCAGAACCCTCCCGCATCCTGCCTGACTGTAGGAGTAGCTGCTAACATCCTAATGTTAGTGGCTGGGAGAGGTTGCGGGAAAAGCATGTGTGAGCACTGGGCCTGAACTCCCGTGTATCTGAGTTGAATACAGCGATTTCCAATGGCCTTCTTCAATCACAGTGTAGCTAGGTTCCAACTCCCATGTACGAGGGGTAGCAGACATCTGCCTCCCATGCATACACACTTCTGAGAGTTGAGCTTATGGCCTGTACCTCCACATCCAGCCTGCTGGTACCCTTGGCTTCTAAAAGGCCTAGGCTCGCTGTTTGACGGAAGTGCTGGGAGAGGTAATTGGAATCACCCGGCACACAAGACTAGTGCCTCCAAGCTCATTCACGATTTCCTAGTAATTCTGTGGTAGACAGGTGCTACATACTAAGTTCCATACGTGAGAGGGTAGCTGAACGCCTTGTCCAAAAGCATCTTACTTCTGAGAGTTGAGCTCAGCCTCAGTCCCTCACAGTTCCACACTGCCTGCAGAGTGAGTTTCGCAGGTCTTCACAGAGACGTTTGCCAGAGGCTTCTGAGACGCAGGGTAACAATGCAGACCTGGAGGGTATCCCAGGTGCAGTAGACTGGTAATCTTGGAACCTCCTGACTCAGATACTGCTACCTTCTCACTGCCATAGGAATGCAGCTAGTTGACAGCTGGCTTCAAGACATGCTTCCCTGTGAGAGCTGAGGACAGGGCAGAACCCTCCCGCATCCTGCCTGACTGTAGGAGTAGCTGCTAACATCCTAATGTTAGTGGCTGGGAGAGGTTGCGGGAAAAGCATGTGTGAGCACTGGGCCTGAACTCCCGTGTATCTGAGTTGAATACAGCGATTTCCAACCTTCTTCAATCACAGTGTAGCTAGGTTCCAATCCCATGTCCGAGGGGTAGCAGACATCTGCCTCCCATGCATACACACTTCTGAGAGTTGAGCTTATGGCCTGTACCTCCACATCCAGCCTGCTGGTACCCTTGGCTTCTAAAAGGCCTAGGCTCGCTGTTTGACGGAAGTGCTGGGAGAGGTAATTGGAATCCCGGCACACAAGACTAGTGCCTCCAAGCTCAATTCACGATTTCCAGTAATTCTGTGGTAGACAGGTGCTACATACTAAGTTCCATATGTGAGAGGTAGCTGAACGCCTTGTCCAAAAGCATCTTACTTCTGAGAGTTGAGCTCACCCTCAGTCCCTCACAGTTCCACACTGCCTGCAGAGTGAGTTTCGCACGTCTTCACCAGAGACGATTGCCAGAGGCTTCTGAGACAGTAACAATGCAGACCTGGAGGGTATCCAGGTGCAGTAGAGTGGTAATCTTGGAACCTCCTGACTCAGAGTACTGCTACCTTCTCACTGCCATAGGAATGCAGCTAGTTGACAGCTGGCTTCAAGACATGCTTCCCTGTGAGAGCTGAGGACAGGGCAGAACCCTCCCGCATCCTGCCTGACTGTAGGAGTAGCTGCTAACATCCTAATGTTAGTGGCTGGGAGAGGTTGCGGGAAAAGCATGTGTGAGCACTGGGCCTGAACTCCCGTGTATCTGAGTTGAATACAGCGATTTCCAACGGCTTCTCAATCAGTGTAGCTAGGTTCCAACTCCCATGTACGAGGGTAGCAGACATCTGCCTCCCATGCATACACACTTCTGAGAGTTGAGCTTATGGCCTGTACCTCCACATCCAGCCTGCTGGTACCCTTGGCTTCTAAAAGGCCTAGGCTCGCTGTTTGACGGAAGTGCTGGGAGAGGTAATTGGAATCCCGGCACACAAGACTAGTGCCTCCAAGCTCATTCACGATTTCCAGTAATTCTGTGGTAGACTGGTGCTACATACTAAGTTCCATACGTGAGAGGGTAGCTGAACGCCTTGTCCAAAAGCATCTTACTTCTGAGAGTTGAGCTCAGCCTCAGTCCCTCACAGTTCCACACTGCCTGCAGAGTGAGTTTCGCACGTCTTCACCAGAGACGTTTGCCAGAGGCTTCTGAGACGCTGGTAACAATGCAGACCTGGAGGGTATCTCAGGTGCAGTAGACTGGTAATCTTGGAACCTCCTGACTCAGAATACTGCTACCTTCTCACTGCCATAGGAATGCAGCTAGTTGACACAGCTGGCTTCAAGACATGCTTCCCTGGAGAGCTGAGGACAGGGCAGAACCCTCCCGCATCCTGCCTGACTGTAGGAGTAGCTGCTAACATCCTAATGTTAGTGGCTGGGAGAGGTTGCGGGAAAAGCATGTGTGAGCACTGGGCCTGAACTCCCGTGTATCTGAGTTGAATACAGCGATTTCCAAAGGCTTTCCTCAACCAGAGTGTAGCTAGGTTCCAAATCCCATGTACGAGCGGGTAGCAGACAATCTGCCTCCCATGCATACACACTTCTGAGAGTTGAGCTTATGGCACTGTACCTCCACATCCAGCCTGCTGGTACACTTGGCTCTAAAAGGCCTAGGCTCGCTGTTTGACGGAAGTGCTGGGAGAGTAATTGGAATCTCCCGGCACACAAGACGAGTGCCTCCAAGCTCAATTCACACGATTTCCCATGTAATTCTTGTGGTAGACAGGTGCTACATACTAAGTTCCATATGTGAGAAGGGTTAGCTGAACGCCCTTGTCCAAAGCATCTTACTTCTGGAGAGTTGAGCTCACCATCAGTCCCTCACAGTTCACACTGCCTGCAGAGTGAGTTTCACACGTCTTCACCAGAGACGATTGCCAGAGGCTTCTGAGTACAAGGTTAACAATGCAGACCTGGAGGGTATCTCCAGGTGCAGTTAGAGTGGTAATCTTGGAACCTCCTGACTCAGAGTACTGCTACCTTCTCACTGCCATAGGAATGCAGCTAGTTGACAGCTGGCTTCAAGACATGCTTCCCTGTGAGAGCTGAGGACAGGGCAGAACCCTCCCGCATCCTGCCTGACTGTAGGAGTAGCTGCTAACATCCTTATGTTAGTGGCTGGGAGAGGTTGCGGGAAAAGCATGTGTGAGCACTGGGCCTGAACTCCCGTGTATCTGAGTTGAATACAGCGATTTCCAATGGCCTTCTTCAATCACAGGGTAGCTAGGTTCAAACTCCCATGTCCGAGTGGGTAGCAGACAACTGCCTCCCATGCATACACACTTCTGAGAGTTGAGCTTATGGCCTGTACCTCCACATCCAGCCTGCTGGTACCCTTGGCTTCTAAAAGGCCTAGGCTCGCTGTTTGACGGAAGTGCTGGGAGAGGTAATTGGAATCACCCGGCACACAAGACTAGTGCCTCCAAGCTCAGTCCAGCGATTTCCTAGTAATTCCTGTGGTAGACTGGTGCTACATACTAAGTTCCATACGTGAGAGGGTAGCTGAACGCCTTGTCCAAAAGCATCTTACTTCTGAGACTTGAGCTCAGCCTCAGTCCCTCACAGTTCCACACTGCCTGCAGAGTGAGTTTCGCAGGTCTTCACCAGAGACGTTTGCCAGAGGCTTCTGAGACGCAGGGTAACAATGCAGATCTGGAGGGTATCCCCAGGTGCAGTAGACTGGTAATCTTGGAACCTCCTGACTCAGAGTTACTGCTACTACCTTCTCACTGCCATAGGAATGCAGCTAGTTGACAGCTGGCTTCAAGACATGCTTCCCTGTGAGAGCTGAGGACAGGGCAGAACCCTCCCGCATCCTGCCTGACTGTAGGAGTAGCTGCTAACATCCTAATGTTAGTGGCTGGGAGAGGTTGCGGGAAAAGCATGTGTGAGCACTGGGCCTGAACTCCCGTGTATCTGAGTTGAATACAGCGATTTCCAACGGCTTTCATCAATCAGAGTGTAGCTAGGTTCCAAATCCCATGTACGAGCGGGGAGCAGACATCTGCCTCCCATGCATACACACTTCTGAGAGTTGAGCTTATGGCCTGTACCTCCACATCCAGACTGCTGGTGCGAAAAGGCTTGGCTTCTAAAAGGACTAGGCTCGCTGTTTGACGGAAGTGCTGGGAGAGGTAATTGGAATCTCCTGGCACAAAAGACGAGTGCCTCCAAGCTCAATTCACGATTTCTCAGTAATTCTTGTGGTAGACAGGTGCTACATACTAAGTTCCATATGTGAGAAGGTAGCTGAACGCCTTGTCCAAAAGCATCTTACTTCTGAGAGTTGAGCTCAGCCTCAGTCCCTCACAGTTCCACACTGCCTGCAGAGTGAGTTTCACACTTCTTCACCAGAGACGATTGCCAGAGGCTTCTGAGTACAAGTTAACAATTCAGACCTGGAGGGTACCTCCAGGTGCAGTAGAGTGGTAATCTAGGAACCTCCTGACTCAGAGTACTGCTACATTCTCACTGCCATAGGAATGCAGCTAGTTGACATCTGGCTTCAAGACATGCTTCCCTGTGAGAGCTGAGGACAGGGCAGAACCCTCCCGCATCCTGCCTGACTGTAGGAGTAGCTGCTAACATCCTTATGTTAGTGGCTGGGAGAGGTTGCGGGAAAAGCATGTGTGAGCACTGGGCCTGAACTCCCGTGTATCTGAGTTGAATACAGCGATTTCCAATGGCCTCCTTCAATCACAGTGTAGCCAGGTTCCAACTCCCATGTCCGAGTGGGTAGCAGACATCTGCCTCCCATGCATACACACTTCTGAGAGTTGAGCTTATGGCCTGTACCTTCCACATCCAGCCTGCTGGTACCCTTGGCTTCTAAAAGGCCTAGGCTCGCTGTTTGACGGAAGTGCTGGGAGAGGTAATTGGAATCACCCGGCACACAAGACTAGTGCCTCCAAGCTCAGTCCAGCGATTTCCTAGTAATTCCTGTGGTAGACTGGTGCTACATACTAAGTTCCATACGTGAGAGGGTAGCTGAACGCCTTGTCCAAAAGCATCTTACTTCTGAGAGTTGAGCTCAGCCTCAGTCCCTCACAGTTCCACACTGCCTGCAGACTGAGTTTCGCAGGTCTTCACGAGAGACGTTTGCCAGAGGCTTCTGAGACGGAGGATAACAATGCACACCTGGAGGGAATCCCCAGGTGCAGTAGACTGGTAATCTTGAACCTCCTGACTCAGAGTACTGCTACTTTCTCACTGCCATAGGAATGCAGCTAGTTGACAGCTGGCTTCAAGACATGCTTCCCTGTGAGAGCTGAGGACAGGGCAGAACCCTCCCGCATCCTGCCTGACTGTAGGAGTAGCTGCCTAAATCCTAATGTTAGTGGCTGGGAGAGATTGCGGGAAAAGCATGTGTGAGCACTGGGCCTGAACTCCCGTGTATCTGAGTTGAATACAGCGATTTCCAACGGCTTTCATCAATCAGAGTGTAGCTAGGTTCCAATCCCATGTACGAGCGGGTAGCAGACATCTGCCTCCCATGCATACACACTTCTAGAGTTGAGCTTATGGCCTGTACCTCCACATCCAGCCTGCTGTTCGAAAAGGGCTTGGCTTCTAAAAGGCCTAGGCTCGCTGTTTGATGGAAGTGCAGGGAGAGGTAATTGGAATCTCCCGGCACACAAGACGAGTGCCTCCAAGCTTCAATTCACGATTTCCAGTAATTCTTGTGGTAGACAGGTGCTACATACTAAGTTCCATATGTGAGAAGGTAGCTGAACGCCTTGTCCAAAAGCATCTTACTTCTGAGAGTTGAGCTCACCCTCAGTCCCTCACAGTTCCACACTGCCTGCAGAGTGAGTTTCACACGTCTTCACCAGAGACGATTGCCAGAGGCTTCTGAGTACAAGTTAACAATGCAGACCTGGAGGGTATCTCCAGGTGCAGTAGAGTGGTAATCTTGGGAACCTCCTGACTCAGAGTACTGCTACCTTCTCACTGCCATAGGAATGCAGCTAGTTGACAGCTGGCTTCAAGACATGCTTCCCTGTGAGAGCTGAGGACAGGGCAGAACCCTCCCGCATCCTGCCTGACTGTAGGAGTAGCTGCTAACATCCTTATGTTAGTGGCTGGAGAGGTTGCGGGAAAAGCATGTGTGAGCACTGGGCCTGAACTCCCGTGTATCTGAGTTGAATACAGCGATTTCCAATGGCCTTCTTCAATCACAGTGTAGCTAGGTTCCAACTCCCATGTCCGAGTGGGTAGCAGACATCTGCCTCCCATGCATACACACTTCTGAGAGTTGAGCTTATGGCCTGTACCTCCACAGCCAGCCTGCTGGTACCCTTGGCTTCTAAAAGGCCTAGGCTCGCTGTTTGACGGAAGTGTGGGAGAGGTAATTGGAATCACCCGGCACACAAGACTAGTGCCTCCAAGCTCAGTCCAGCGATTTCCTAGTAATTCCTGTGGTAGACTGGTGCTACATACTAAGTTCCATACGTGAGAGGGTAGCTGAACGCCTTGTCCAAAAGCATCTAATTCTGAGAGGTGAGCTCAGCCTCAGTCCCAAACAGTTCCACACTGCCTGCAGAGTGAGTTTCGCAGGTCTTCAGCAGAGACGTTTGCCAGAGGCTTCTGAGACGCAGGGTAACAATGCAGACCTGGAGGGTATCCCCAGGTGCAGTAGACTGGTAATCTTGGAACCTCCTGACTCAGAGTACTGCTACCTTCTCACTGCCATAGGAATGCAGCTAGTTGACAGCTGGCTTCACGACATGCTTCCCTGTGAGAGTTGAGGACAGGGCAGAACCCTCCCGCGTCCTGCCTGACTGTAGGAGTAGCTGCTAACATCCTAATGTTAGTGGCTGGGAGAGGTTGCGGGAAAAGCATGTGTGAGCAATGGCCTGAACTCCCGTGTATCTGAGTTGAATACAGCGATTTCCAAAGGCTTTCCTCAACCAGAGTGTAGCTAGGTTCCAAATCCCATGTACGACCGGGTAGCAGACATCTGCCTCCCATGCATACACACTTCTGAGAGTTGAGCTTATGGCCTGTACCTCCACATCCAGCCTGCTGGTACACTTGGCTTCTAAAAGGCCTAGGCTCGCTGTTTGACGGAAGTGCTGGGAGAGGTAATTGGAATCTCCCGCACACAAGACGAGTGGCCTCCAAGCTCAATTCACGATTTCCCAGTAATTCTTGTGGTAGACAGGTGCTACATACTAAGTTCCAATATGTGAGAAGGTAGCTGAACGCCTTGTCCAAAGCATCTTACTCTGAGAGTTGAGCCTACACCCTCAGTCCCTCACAGTTCCACACTGCCTGCAGAGTGAGTTTCACACGTCTTCACCAGAGACGATTGCCAGAGGCTTCTGAGTACAAGTAACAATGCAGACCTGGAGGGGTATCTCCAGGTGCAGTAGAGTGGTAATCTTGGAACCTCCTGACTCAGAGTACTGCACCTTCTCACTGCCATAGGAATTGCAGCTAGTTACAGCTGGCTTCAAGACATGCTTCCCTGTGAGAGCTGAGGACAGGGCAGAACCCTCCGCATCCTGCCTGACTGGTAGGAGTAGCTGCTAACATCCTAATGTTAGTGGCGGGGAGAGGTTGCGGAAAAGCATGTGTGAGCACTGGGACCTGAACTCCCGTGTATCTGAGTTGAATCCAGCGATTTCCAACGGCTCTTTCATCAGCAGAGTGTAGCGCTAGGTTCCAAACTCCCCTGTCCGAGTGGGTAGCAGACATCTGCCTCCCATGCATACACACTTCTGAGAGTTGAGCTTATGGCCTGTACCTCCACATCCAGCCTGCTGGTACCCTTGGCTTCTAAAAGGCCTAGGCTCGCTGTTTGACGGGAAGTGCTGGGAGAGGTAATTGGAATCACCCGGCACACAAGACTAGTGCCTTCCAAGCTCAAGTCAGCGATTTCCTAGTAATTCTGTGGTAGACTGGTGCTACATACTAAGTTCCATACGTGAGAGGGTTAGCTGAACGCCTTGTCCAAAGCATCTTACTTCTGAGAGTGAGCTCAGCCTTCAGTCCCTCACCAGTTCCACACTGCCTGCAGAGTGAGTTTCGCAGGCTTCAGCAGAGACGTTTGCCAGAGGCTTCTGAGACGCAGGGGTAACAATGCAGGACCTGGAGGGTATCCCCAGGTGCAGTAGACTGGTAATCTTGGAACCCTCCTGACTCAGAATACTGCTACCTTCTTCACTGCCATAGGAATGCAGCTAGTTGACAGCTGGCTTCAAGACATGCTTCCCTGTGAGAGCTGAGGACAGGGCAGAACCCTCCCGCATCCTGCCTGACTGTAGGAGTAGCTGCTAACATCCTAATGTTAGTGGCTGGGAGAGGTTGCGGGAAAAGCATGTGTGAGCACTGGGCCTGAACTCCCGTGTATCTGAGTTGAATACAGCGATTTCCAACGGCTTTCCTAAACCAGAGTGTAGCTAGGTTCCAAATCCCATGTACGAGCGGGTAGCAGACATCTGCCTCCCATGCATACACACTTCTGAGAGTTGAGCTTATGGCCTGTACCTCCACATCCAGCCTGCTGGTACCCTTGGCTTCTAAAAGGCCTAGGCTCGCTGTTTGACGGAAGTGCTGGGAGAGGTAATTGGAATCTCCCGGCACACAAGACTAGTGCCTCCAAGCTCAATTCACGATTTCCTAGTAATTCTTGTGGTAGACAGGTGCTACATACTAAGTTCCATGTGAGAAGGTAGCTGAAAGCCCTTGTCCAAAAGCATCTTACTTCTGAGAGTTGAGCTCACCCTCAGTCCCTCACAGTTCCACACTGCCTGCAGAGTGAGTTTTCCACGTCTTCACCAGAGACGATTGCCAGAGGCTTCTGAGTACAAGGTAACAATGCAGACCTGGAGGGTATCTCCAGGTGCAGTCGAGTGGTAATCTTGGACCTCCTGACTCAGAAGTACTGCTACCTTCTCACTGCCATAGGAATGCAGCTAGTTGACAGCTGCTTCAAGACATGCTTCCCCTGTGAGAGCTGAGGACAGGGCAAGAACCCTCCCGCATCCTGCCTGACTGTAGGAGTAGCTGCTAACATCCTTATGTTAGTGGCTGGGAGAGGTTGCGGGAAAAGCATGTGTGAGCAATGGGCCTGAACTCCCGTGTATCTGAGTTGAATACAGCGATTTCCAATGGCCTTCTTCAATCACAGTTGTAGCCTAGGTTCCAACTCCCATGTCCGAGTGGGTAGCAGACACTGCCTCCCATGCATACACACTTCTGAGAGTTGAGCTTATGGCCTGTACCTCCACATCCAGCCTGCTGGTACCCTTGGCTTCTAAAAGGCCTAGGCTCGCTGTTTGACGGAAGTGCGGGAGAGGTAATTGGAATCACCCGGCACACAAGACTAGTGCCTCCAAGCTCAGTTCAGCGATTTCCTAGTAATTCTGTGGTAGACTGGTGCTACATACTAAGTTCCATACGTGAGAGGGTAGCTGAACGCCTTGTCCAAAACCATCTTACTTCTGAGAGTTGAGCTCAGCCTCAGTCCCTCACAGTTCCACACTGCCTGCAGAGTGAGTTTCGCAGGTCTTCAGCAGAGACGTTTGCCAGAGGCTTCTGAGACGCAGGGTAACAATGCAGACCTGGAGGGTATCCCCAGGTGCAGTAGACTGGTAATCTTGGAACCTCCTGACTCAGAATATTGCTACCTTCTCACTGCCATAGGAATGCAGCTAGTTGACAGCAGGTTCAAGACATGCTTCCCTGTGAGAGCTGAGGACAGGGCAGAACCCTCCCGCATGCTGCCTGACTGTAGGAGTAGCTGCTAACATCCTAATGTTAGTGGCTGGGAGAGGTTGCGGGAAAAGCATGTGTGAGCACTGGGCCTGAACTCCCGTGTATCTGAGTTGAATACAGCGATTTCCAACGGCTTCTCAACAGAGTGTAGCTAGGTTCCAAATCCCATGTACGAGCGGGTAGCAGACATCTGCCTCCCATGCATACACACTTCTGAGAGTTGAGCTTATGGCCTGTACCTCCACATCCAGCCTGCTGGTACCCTTGGCTTCTAAAAGGCCTAGGCTCGCTGTTTGACGGAAGTGCTGGGAGAGGTAATTGGAATCTCCCGGCACACAAGACGAGTGCCTCCAAGCTCAATTCACGATTTCCCAGTAATTCTTGTGGTAGACAGGTGCTACATACTAAGTTCCATACGTGAGAGGGTAGCTGAACGCCTTGTCCAAAAGCATCTTACTTCTGAGAGTTGAGCTCACCCTCAGTCCCTCACAGTTCCACACTGCTGCATGCGAGTGAGTTTCACACGTCTTCACCAGAGACGATTGCCAGGCTTCTGAGTACAAGTTAACAATGCAGACCTGGAGGGTATCTCAGGTGCAGTAGAGTGGATCTTGGAACCTCCTGACTCAGAGTACTGCTACCTCTCACTGCCATAGGAATGCAGCTAGTTGACAGCTGGCTTCAAGACATGCTTCCCTGTGAGAGCTGAGGACAGGGCAGAACCCTCCCGCTCCTGCTCCTGACTGTAGGAGTAGCTGCTAACATCCTATGTTAGTGGCTGGGAGCGGGTTGCGGAAAAGCATGTGTGAGCAGGGCCTGAACTCCCGTGT
>NW_023331507.1:0-38342 GCF_011100685.1 Canis lupus familiaris
ACCTGGGTCTCACCTGTAACTGGTGATTCTCCTTCCCACATGGACATCATGTGGACCTTGTGGCTGCAATGTTTTCTAGCTTCTCATGTACCTCGTGACTCTGGTCCCCACCAGGGCCTCACCTGGACTTGGAGAATCCTGTTGCCACCTATGCCTCACCGGACCTTGTGACTCTTTTTCCCACCTGGCATCAAAGGACATGGTTACTCTGTTCCCCACCTGGGCCTCACCTGGACATGATAACTTTGTTCCACACTTTGCCTCAACTGGTCCTGATGACTCTTGTCCCCCCACCTAGTCTTCAATCTGGACCTGGTGACTGTGGTCCCCACCTGGTTTCTCACCTGGACCTGGTGTCTCTCGTTCCCTCATGAACAACACCTGGACTTGGTGACTGTGGTGTTCTTGTAGACGCACATTTACCTGGTGACTCCGGTCCCCACTAGGGCCTCACGTGGATCTGGTGACTCTGGCCTGAAGGTTGGCCTCGCCTGGACATGGTGAGTCGGGTTGCCACCCATAACTGGTGACTCAGTTCCCCACGTGGGCCTCTTGGACCTGGTGATCTGGTCCTTACCTGGTCCACTCCCAGACCCGGGGACACTGGTCACCACCTGGGCCTCACCTGGACCTGTTGAATCTGGTCCCAATCTAAGCCTCACCCAGTCCTGGTGACTGTGTCCCCACCTGGACCTGATTGCTGTGGACTCTTTCTTGGCCTCACCTGGAACTGGTGACTCTGACCTATCTGCGCATCACCCAGATCTGGTCCATCTGGTCCTCACCTGTGGACCACTATGACCTGGACACTGTGTTCCACACCTGAGACTCACCTGGTCATGATGACTCTGGAGCCCCTCTGGGCCTCACCCGACCTGGTGACTCTGGTCCCCATTTGGATGTCTCCTGTACCAGGTGATTCTGGTACCCCTCTATGCCTCAACCAGATCTGGTGACTCTGGTCCTCAACTGGGCCTCACCTGGAGCTAGTGAATATGCTCCATCTGGGCCTCATTTGGACCTGGTGACTCTTGTCCTTTCCTGGGGATCATCGGGACATGGCTCCACTGCATGACCTGCAGGTTGGCCTCACCTGGACCTGGTAACTCTGGTCCCTACCTGGGCATCATCGGGACATGGTTCCACTGCATGGCCTGCAGGTTGGCCTCACTGGACCTGGTAACTCTAGTCCCTACCTGGGCATCATCGGGACATGGTTCCTCTCAATGGCCTGCAGGTTTGCCCTGACCTGGACCTGGTGAATTGGGTTGACACCTGAGCCTCACACATGTCTCGTGACACAGGTCCCCACGTGGGTCTCACTTGGACCTGGTGAATCTGGTCCTTACCTGGACCTCACCCGGAATTGGTAACTCTGGTCACCACCTGGGAATCACCTGGACCTGGTGAATCTGGTCCCCATCTAGGCCTCACTCAGTCCTGGTGACTTTGTTCCCCACCGGGCCTGATTGCTGTGGACACCTTCTTGGCCTACCTTGAACTGGTGACTCTGATCCTAACTGGGTCTCACCCATATCTGGTGACTGGTCCTCACCTGTGGACCATTATGACCTGGATATTTGTTACACACTGAGGCTCACCTGGACATGATGACTCTGGATCCCCTCTGGGCCTCAGCCTGACGTGGTGACTCTGGCCCCATCTGATGTCACCTAGACCAGGTGTATCTGGTACCCCTCTAGGCCTCAACTTGACCTGGTGACTCTGGTCCTCAACTGGGCCTCACAATGACCTAGTGAACATGCTCCCCCCTGCGCCTCATCAGGACCTGGTGACTCTGGTTCTACGTGGGCATCATCGGGAATGGTTACTCTGTTCCCCTCTGGGACTGACCTGTTCCTACTCTGGTCCAAACTTTGGCCTCTTCTCTACCAGGTGACTCTGGCTACACCTGGGCCTCACCTGTAACTGGTGACTCTGATTCTAAGCATGGCCTCACCTGACATGGTGACTGTGGTTCCCATCGGGACCTCACTGGACCTCAGGTCTCTGGTCCCATCTCGGGGTCACCAGGACCTGGTGTCTCTGGTACCCACCTGTGTAGCATCAGGATATGGTTACACTGTTCACTAACAGTGACCCAGCCGAACCTATTAACTCTAGTCTTCACCTGGGCCACACCTGGTCATCGTGACACTGGCTCCCACCTGGGTCTCACCTGGACATGGTGAGTCGGATCACCACCTGGTCCTCACCTGTAACTGGTGATTCTCGTTCCCACATGAACATCATGTGGACCTGGTGGCTGCAGTGCAGTGTTCAAGGTTTGCATGTACCTCATGACTCTGGTCCTCACCAGGGTCCACCGGTTCCTGGTGAGTGTGGTTGACACCTGCAACTCACCTGAACCTGGTGATTTGGTCTGCACTGAGACTACCCTGGATCTGGTGACTGTGGTCCCCACCTGGGCTTCACCTGGATTTCGGGACTCCGGTCCCCTCTGGGCCTCACCTGGCCCTGTTGACCATGGTCCCTCAACTGGGTAAAATTGGGAACCGGTGACTGTGTTCCACAACTGGACCTCACCTGGACCAGGTGACTCTGGTCCCCCTCTGGGTCTCACCGTGCCCTAGTGACTGTGACCCCACATTGGCCTGACTTGGACCTGCTGACCCTGGTTGCCACCTGCGCCTGAACTCGAACTGTTGACTCTGGTTCTTTCAAGGGCCTCCCCTGTACCTGGTGATCCTGGTCACCACCTGGGCCTCACCTGGACGTGGTACTCTTTGTCACCACGGGGACTAACCTGGACCTGCTTACTGTGTTCCACACCTGGGTCTCAAGTGGACATGTGGACTATGGTCCCCAAGCCGGCCTCACGGGACCTGTTGCCTCTGATCCCCACCGGATCCTCACGTGTACCTGGTAACTATGGTCATCACCTGGTCCTCATCTGCACCTAGTGACTCTGGTCCCCACCTGGGCTTCACTCGATCTGGTGACTCTGGTCCCCACCCGGACTTCACCTGGATCTAGTGACTCTGGTCCCCACCTGGACCTGTTCTCGACCTGGTGACTCTCTTTCCAACATGGACCTCACCTGGATGTGGTGAATCTAGTACTCAGTTTGGCCTCACCTGGACGTGGTGTCTCTCGTCCCCACTTTGACCTAACTCAGAACTGCTGAATCTTGCCCCACCTAGGCCGCACCCAGACCTGGTGACTCTTGTTCCCAGCTATGCCTCAATTCCACCTGATGAATCTGGTCCTCACGTGGGCCTCACATGGACCTGGGACTCAGCTGGATAGAGTGGCTCTGGTTCCCACAAGGGGCTCACCTGATACTGGTGACTGTGGTCTTTTTCTATGCCTCACCAGGACCTAGTGATTCTGTTCCCCATCTGGGCCTGCATGGCCCTAGTGACTTTGGTCCTCACCCAAGCATCATTCGGACCTGGATACACTATTCCACACCTGGGCCTCACTTTGACCAGGGTCCTCTGGTCCCATTCTGGGCCTCAAACTAAACTGGTTACTCTGGTTCCCTTCTGGGCCTCATCCTTACCTGGTAAATCTGGTCACCCCTTGGGCTTCACTTGTGCCTGGTGAATCTGGTCCTTAGCTGGTCCTCACGTGGATCTGGTGACTGGTCGCCACCTGGGTCTCACCTGGACTTGGTGAATCCTGTTGCCACCTGCGCCTCACCTGGACCTTGTGACTGTGGTCCCACTTGGACCTCACCTGGATCTGGTGGCTCTGGTTCACATATGGGGCTCTCCTGAATCTGTTCCGTTTGTCTCCATCTGGCCTCACCTGGAACACAATGACTCTGATACATATTTGGGCCTCTCCTGGACCTGATGATGCTGGTCCTTACCTGGGCATCACTGGGACCTGGATACTCTCTTATATACCTGGGCCTCACCTGGACCTGGTGACTGTGGTCCCACCTGGATATCACCAGAACCGGTGACTCTGGTCCCCCTCTGGGACTCTGCCGGAGCTGGGGACACTGGTCCTCAGCTGGGCCTCAAAAGGACCTGGTGAATCTACTCCTCACTTAGGCCTCGTCTGGACCTTGTACTCTTTTCTCCCACCTGGCATCATGGGACAGGGTTACACTGTTGCCCACCTGGCCTCTCCTGGACATGATAACTGTGCTCCACACTTGGCCTCAACTGTCTTGATGAATCTTGTCCCCCCACCTACACCTCAATCTGGACCTGTGAGTGTGGTCCCCACCTGGGGTCCTCACCTGGACCTGGTGACTATCGTTCCCACTTGAAACACACCTGGCCCTGTTGACTGTGGTGTTCTTGTAGACTCACATTACCTGTGACCTGCCGGTCCCCACTTGGGCCTCCCCTGGATCTGTGACTCTTACCTGAGGTTGGCCTCACCTGGGCCTGGGGAGTCGGGTTGCCACATGGCCGCACCCATACGTGTTGACTCAGGTCCACACGTGGGCTTCTTGGACCAGGTGAATCTTGTCATTACCTGGTCCTCTCCTCCCAGACCGGGGACTCTGGTCACCACCTGGGCCTCACCTTGATCTGTGAATCTGGTCCCAATCTGGGTCTCACCCAGTCCTGTTGACTGTGTTCCCCACCTGGACCTGATTGCTGTGGACTCTTTCTTGGCCTCACCTGGACTGGTGACTCTGATCCTATCTGCTCGCGTCACCCAGACCTGGTGACTCTGGTCCTCACTCTGGGCATCATTGGGTACAATGGTGACTCTGTTCTACACCTGAGCCTCACCTGGACATGATGACTCTGGAACCTCTCTGAGCCTTACCCTTCCCTGGTGACTCTGGTCCCCATCTGGATGTCC
Source organism: Canis lupus familiaris (assembly GCF_011100685.1). Classification (NCBI taxonomy): domain Eukaryota; kingdom Metazoa; phylum Chordata; class Mammalia; order Carnivora; family Canidae; genus Canis; species Canis lupus. The sequence goes on from NW_023331507.1 coordinate 4,795, forward strand.
CTGGAATAGGGGGATTCTCGTATCCCTCTAAGGCCTCACCAGAATTCTGGGTGGCTCTTGGTCCTCACTGGGCCTACACCTAGACCTAGTGAATATGCTCCATGTTGGGCCTCATTTGGATCTGGTGACTCTTGGTCCCTACCTGGGCAATCATATGGATATGGTACCACTGCATGGCCTGCAGGTTGTCTCACTTGGGGCCTGGTAACTCTGGTCCCTACCTGGGCATCATCGGGACACGGTTCCTCTCATCCGCCTTGCAGGTTGGCCTCACCTGGACCTGGAGAGTGGGGTGGCCAATTGTGCCTCACCCATACATGGTCACACAGGTCCCACGTGGGCCTCAATTGGACCTGGAAAATCTGTCCTTATCTGGTCCTTCCCAGAACTGGTAACTCAGGTCACCACTTGGGAAATGACCTGGGCCTGGTGAATCTGGTCCCCATCTGGGCCCTCACCCAGTCCTGGTGAACTTTGTTCCCACATGGACCTGATTGCTGGTGGACGCCTTCTTGGCCTCACCTGGAACTGGTGTCTCTGAATCCTATCTGCGTGTCACCCAGACCTGGTGAATCTGGTCCTCAGACTGGGCTCATTGGTACCTGGTGACTCTGTTCCCCACCTGAGCCTCACTTGGACATGATGACTCTGGAACCTCTCTGGGCCTCACCCTGACCTGGTGACTCGGGTCCCCATCTCGATGTCACCTGAACCAGGTGATTCTGGGTACCCTTATAACGGCTCAACAAGATCTGGTGACTCTGGTCCTCAACAGGGCCTCACCTAGACCTAGTGAATATGCTCCATCTGGGCCTCATTTGGACATGGTATTCTGATCCCTACCTCGGCATTACCGGGACATGGTTCCACTGCATGGCCTGCAGGTGTGCCTCACCTGGACCAGATAACTCTAGACCCCACCTGGGCATCATCAGGACATGGTTTCCTCGGCATGGCCTGCAGGTTGGCCTCACTTGGACCTAATGAGTGGGGTTGTCACCTGAGACTCACCCATGCCTGATGACACAGGTTCCCACGTGGGCCTCACGTGGACCTGGTGAATTTGGTCCTTCCCTGTCCTCACCCGGAACTGGTAACTCTGGTCATCACCTGGGAATCACCTGTACATTGTGATTCTGGTCCCAATTGGGCCTCATCCATTCCAGGTGACTTTGTTCCCACCTGGACCTGATTGCTGTGTACTCCTTCTTGGCCCTCACTTGGAACTAGTGACTCTGATCCTAACTGGGCCTCACCCAGATCTGGTGACTCTGGTCCTCACCTGTGGACAATTATGACCTGGATACTCTGTTCCACACGTGAGCCTCACCTGGACATGATGACTCCTGGATCCCCTCTCGGCCTCAAGCCTGACATGGTGACTCTGGTCCCCATCTGGATGTCACCTAGACCAGGTGCATCTGGTACCCCTCCAAGCCTCAACTAGACCTGGTGACTCGGTCCTCAACTTGGCCTAACCGGAACCTAGTGAATATGCTCCGACCTGCACCTCATCTGGACCTGGTAACTCTGGATCTACCTGGGCATCATCGGGACATGGTTACTCTGTTCCACACTGGGACTGACCTGATCCTGGTAACTCTGGTACTGACTTTGGCCTCTTCTGTACAAGGTGACTCTGGCTCCACATAGGCCTCACCTGTACTGGTGACTCTGATCCTAAGCATGGCCTCACCTGACCTGGTGACTGTGGATCCATTGTAATCTTCTTGGGCCTCGTGTCTCTGGTCCCACCTGGGCCACAACAGGACCTGGTGTCTCTGGTACCCACCTGGGTAGCATCAGGATATGGTTACACTGTTCAGTAATAGTGACCCAGCCAGACCTATTAACTCTGGTCTTCACCTGGGCCACACCTGGACATGGTGACACAGGTTCCAACCTGGGTCTCACCTGGACATGGTGAGTCTGATCCCCAACTGTGCCTCAATGTAAATGGTGATTCTCGTTCCCACATGGACATCATGTGGACCTGGTGGCTGCAGTGTTTTATCTTCTCATGCACCTCGTGGCTTGGTCCCCACCAGGGCCTCACCGGGACCTGGTGAGTGTGGTTGCAACCTGCACCTCACCTGGACCTGGTGATTCTTGTCTGCCCCTGAGACTACCCTGGATCTGGTGACCGTGGTCCCCACCTGGGCTTCACCTGGATTTGGGGGACTCCGGTCCCCATCTGGGCCTCACCTGGCCCTGATGACCATGGTCCTCAAGTGGGCACAATTGGGACCCGGTGGACTGTGTTCCACAACTGAACCTCACCTGCACCATGAGACTCTGGTCCCCCTCTGGGTCCTCACCGTGCCCTAGTGACTGTGAATCCAACTTTGGCCTGACTTGGAACTGCTGACGCTGGTTGCCACCTGCGCCTGACCTCGAACTGTTGTCTCTGGTTCATTCAAGGGCTTACCCTGTACCTGGTGATCCTGGTCCCCACCTGGGACTCACCTGGACGTGGTGACTCTTGTCACCACCGGGGACTCACCTGGACCTGCTTACCTGTTCCACATCTGGGCCACAAGTAGACGTGTTGACCATGGTCTCCAAGCCGGCCTCACATGGACCTGTTGTCTCTGATCCCCACCGGGCCTTACGTGTACCGGGTATCTCTGGTCCTATCCAGGGCCTCATCTGGACCTAGAGACTCTGGTCCCCACCTGGGCTTCACCTGATTTCTGGTGACTCTGGTCCCCACCTGGACTTCACCTGGATCTCGTGACTCTGGTCCCAACTGGACCTCTCCTGTACCTGGTGACTCTCTTTCCAACATGGACCTCATCTGGATCTGGTGCCTCTGGTCCTCAGTTTCGCCTCTCCTGGACCTGGTGTCTCTCATCCCACAGTTGACCCTAACTCAGAACTGCTGAATCATGCCCCACCTAGGCCGCACCCAGACCTGGTGACTCTTGTCCCCAGCTATGCCTCAATTCGACCTGATGAATCTTGTCTCACGTGGCCTCACATGGACGTGGGACTCAGCTGGATTGAGTGGCTCTGATTCCCACAAGGGGCTCACCTGATTCTGGTGACTCTGGTCTTATTCTATGCCTAACCAGGAAATAGTGATTCTGTTCCCCATCTGCGCATGCATGACCCTAGTGACTCTGGTCCTCACCCAGGCATCATGGGATCTGGATAATCTATTCCACACCAGGGCGTCACTCTGACCAGGGACCCTACTGGTCCCATTCTGGTCCTCAAACTACACTGGTTACTTGATTATCCCTCTGGGCCTCACCCTTACCTGGTGACTCTGGTCACCCCTTGGGCTTCACTTGGGCTGGTGAATCTGGTCCTTAGCTAGTCCACACCTGGATCTGGTGACAGGTCGCCACCCTGGGCCTCACCTGGACTTGGTGAATCATGTTGCCACCTGCGCCTCACCTGGTCCTTGTGACTATGGTCCCACCTGGACCTCACCTGGATCTGGTGGCTCTGGTTCCCATATGGCGCTCTCCTGATCCTGGTTCCTGTGGTCTCCTTCTGGCCTCACCTAGAACACAATGACTCTGATCCATATTTGGGCCTCTCCTGGACCTGTGGACTCTGGTCCTTACCTGGGCATCATTGGGACCTGGATACTCTCTTATATAACTTGGCCTCACCTGGACCTGGTGAGTGTGGTCCCACCTGGGCCTCACCTGGACGAGGGTAACTTGTTCCCCAGGGACCTCACCTGGACCTGGTGACTCAGGTCCTCATATGGGCATCATGGGACCTGGTTTCTCAGGTCCACATTGGGGCCTCACCTGGACCTAGGGATTCTCGTCCCCCCTCTGGGCCTCACCCTGACGTGGTGACTCTGGTCCCCACCTGGATATCACCAGAACCGGGTGACTCTGGTCCCCCTCTGGGACTCACCCAGAGCTGGGGACACTGGTCCTCAAATGGGCCTCAACAGGACCTGGTGAATCTACTCCTCACTTAGGCCTCGTCCGGACCTTGTGACTCTTTTCCCAACTGGCATCAATGGGACATGGTTACTCTGTTCCCCACCTATGTCTACTGGACATGATAACTTTGCTCAACACTTTGGCCTCAACTGCCTCCTGATGAATCTGGTCCCCCCACCTAGGCCTCAATCTGGAACTGGTGACTGTGGTCCCCACCTGGGTCTCAGCTGGACCTGGTGACTCTCGTTCCCACATGAAACACACCTAGACCTGGTGACTGTGGTTGTTCTTGTAACTCACATTTACCTGGTGACTCCCGGTCCCACTGGGGCCTCACCTGTTCTGGTGACTCGGGCCTGCAAGTTGGCCTCACCTGGACCTGGTTAGTGGGGTTCCCACCTGGGCCTCACACATACCTGGTGACCACGTCCCCACGTGGGCCTCTTGGATCTGGTGAATCTGGCCCTTACCTGGTCTCTCTCCCAGACCCGGGGACTCTGGTCACCACCTTGGCCTCACCTGGGCCTGGTGAATCTGGTCCCCATCTGTGCCTCACCCAGTCCTGGTGACTTGTTCCCCACTTGGACCTGATTGCTGTGGACTCTTTCTGGCCTCACTTGGAACTGGTGACTCTGATCCTATCTGTGTGTCACCCAGACCTGGTGACTTCTCGTCCTCACTTAGGCATCATTGGTACCTGATTACTCTGTTTTCACACCTGAGCCTCCCCTGGACATGATGACTCTGGAACCTTCTCTGGGCCTCACCCTGACCTGGTGACTCTAGGTCCCCATCTGGATGTCACCTGGACCAGGTGATTCCTGGTACCCCTCTAGGCCTCAACCAGATCTGGTGACTTTTGTCTCAACTGGGCCTCACCTGGACCTAGTGAATATGCTCCATCTGGGCCTCATTTGGACCTGGGACTCTGGTCATCACTGGGCATCATCGGGAAATGGTTCCACTGCATGGCCTGCTGGTTTGCCTCACCTGGAACTGGTAACTCTGATCCCTACCTGGGTTTCATCGGGACACTGTTACCTCTGCTTGGCCTGCAGGTTGGCCTCATCTTGAACCTGGTGAGTGGAGTTCTCACTGGGTCTTACCCATGCCTGGTGCACAGGTCCCCACGTGGGCCTCACTTGGATTGGTGAATTTGGTCCTTACCTAGTCCTCACCCGGAACTGGTAAATCTGGTCACCACCTGGCTATCACCTAGACCTGACTTTGTTCCCCACCTGGACCTGATTGCATGTGGACACCTTCTTGGCCTCACCTGGAAGTGGTAACTCTGATCTAACTGGGTCTTTCCAAGATCTGGTGACTCTGGTCCTCACCTGTGTAACATTATGACCTGGATACTCTGTTCCACACCTGAGCCTCCCCTGGAACATGATGACTCTGGATCCCCTCTGGCCTCACCCTGACATGGTTACTCTGGTCCCCATCGGGATGTCACCTAGTCCAGGTGAATCTGGTACCCCTCTGGGCCTCAACCAGATCTGGTGACTCTGGTCCTCAACTAGGCCTCACCTGGACCTAGTGAATATGCTCCATCTGGGCCCATTTGGACTGGTGACTCTGGTCCCTTCACGTGGGTAACATCGGGACATGGTTCCACATAATGGTCTGCAGGTTGGCCTCTTCTTGACCTGGTAACTCTGGTCCCTACCTGGGCATCATCGGGACACGGTTCCTCTGCATGGCCTGCAGGTTGGCGTCACCTGGTACCTCGTACCTCTGGTCCCTACCTGGGCATCATCGGGACAACGGTTCCTCTGCATGACCTGCAGGTTGGCCTCACCTGGACCTGGAGAGTGGGCTTGCCACCATGGGCCTCACCCATACCTGGTGACACAGGTCCCACGTGGGCCTACACTTGGACCTGGTTTATCTGGTCCTTACCTGGTCACTCACCCGGAACTGGTAACCCCTGTCACCACCTGGGAATCACCTGGACCTGGTGAATCAGGTCCCCATCTGGGCCTCACCCAGTCCTGGTGACTTTGTTCCCCACCTGGACCTGATTGCTGTGGACTAATTCTTGGGCCTCACCTGGAACTTGTGACTCTGCTTCTAACTGGGCCTCACCCAGATATGGTGACTCTGGTCCTCACCTGTGGACCATTATGACCTGGATACTCTGTTCCACACTGAACCTCACCTGGACATGATGACTCTGGATGCCCTCTGGGCCTCACCCTGACATGGTGACTCTGGTCCCCATCTGGATGTCCCCTAGACCAGGTGAATCTGGTACCCCTCTAGGCGTCAACTAGACCTGGTGGACTCTGGTCCTCATCTGGCTACTTGGACCTAGTGAATATTCTCCCCACCTGCGCCTCGATGGACCTGGTGACTTCTGGTTCTACCTGGCATTCATTGGGACATGGTTACTGTATTACCCACTGGGACTGGACCTGAATCCTGGTAACTCTGGTCCTGACTTTGGCCTCTTCTGTACCAGGAGACTCTGGCTCCACCTGGGCCTCACCTGTACCTGGTGACTCTGATCCTAAGCATGGCCTCACCTGACCTGGTGACTGTTGGTTCCCATCGGACCTCACCTGGACCTCATGTCTCCGTTACACCTGGGTCCTCACCAGGACCTGGTGTCTCTGGTACCCCACCTAGGGTAGCATCAGGATATGTGATTACACTGTTCACTAATAGTGACCCAGCCAGACCTATTTAACTCTGGACTTCACCTGGGCCACAGCCTGACATGGTGACACTGGTTCGAACCTGGGTGCTCACCTGGACATGGTGAGTCGTATCCCCACCTGGTCCTCACGTGTAACTGGTGATTCTCATTCCAGCATGGACATCACGTGGACCTGGTGGCTTGCAGTGTTTCTAGCTTCTCATATACCTCGTGACTCTGGTCCCCACCAGGGCTTCACCGGGACCTGGTGAGTGTGGTTGCCACCTGCACCTCACCTGGACCTGGTGATTCTGGCTCTGCACCTGAGACTACCCTGATCTGGTGACTGTGGTTCCCCTCCTGGGCTTCACCTGGATTTTGGGACTCCGGTCCCCATCTGGGCCTCACCTGGCCCTGTTGACCATGGTCCTCAACTGGGCAAATTGGGACCCTGTACTGTGTTCCACAACTGGACCTCACCTGGACCAGGTGACTCTGGTCCCCCTCTGGGTCTCACCGTGCCTTTGTGACTGTGAACCCCACTTTGGCCTGGCTTCTACCTGCTGACGCGGGTTGCCACCTGCGCTGACCTCGAAATGTTGACTCTGGTTCTTTCAAGGCCTCCCCTGTACCTGGTGATCCTGGTGCCCACCTGGTCCTCACCTTGACGTGGTGACCTTTTGTCACCACCGGGGACTCACCTGAGACCCTGCTTTACTGTGTTTCCAAACCTGGGCCTCAGCTACCACCTCTTGACCATTGTCCCCAAGCCCGCCTAACATGGACCTGTTGCCCTCTGATCCCCACCGGGCCTCACGTCGTACCTGGTAACTCTGGGCCTCACCTGGGCCTTATCTGCACCTAGAGACTGGTCCCCACCTAGACTTCACCTGGATCTGGTGACTCTGGTCCCCCACCTGGATTTTGCCCTGGATCTGGTGACTCTGGTCCCCCACCTGGATTATCACCAGAACCGGGTGACACAACCGGAGTGGGGACATGGTCTCAGCTGGGCCTCAAACAGGACCTGGTGAATCTACTCCAAACTTAGGCGTCGTCTGGACCATTGTGGACTCTTTTTCCCACCTGGCATCAATGAGACATGGTTACTCTGTTTCCCCACCTGGCCTCACCTGGACATGATAACTTTGCTGCACACTTTGGCCTCAACTGGTCCTGATGACTCTCGTCCCCCAACCTAGGCCTCAATCTGGACCTGGTGACTGTCGTCCCCAACTTGGTCTCAGCTGGACCTGGTGACTCCCGTTCCCACATGAACCACTACTGGACCTGGTGACTGTGGTGTTCTTGTAGACTCACCTTTACCTTGTGACTCCCGTCCCCACTAGGGCCTCACCTGGATCTGGTGACTCTGGCCTGCAGGTTGGCCTCACCTGGACCTGGTGAGTGTGGTTGCCACCTGGGCCTCAACCATACCTGGTGACTCAGTTCCCCACGTGGGTCATGTGGACCTGGTGAATTTGGTCCTTACCTGGTCCTCTCCCGGACCCGGGGACTCTGGTCACAACCTGGGCCCTCAGCTGGACCTGGTGAATCTGGTCCCTCTGGGGTCTCACACAGTCCTGGTGACTTTGTTCCCCACCTGGACCTGATTGCTTGGACTCTTTCTTGGCCTCACCTGGAACTGGTGACTCTGGTCCCTATCTGGAAGTCACCCTGGACCAGGGGATTCTGGTACCCCTCTGGGCCTCAACCAGATCTGGTGACTCTGGTCCTCAATGGGCCTCACCTGGACCTAATGAATATTGCTCCATCTGGGCCTCATTTGGACCTGGTTACTCTGGTCCCTACGTGGGCAACATCGGGACATGGTTCCACATAATGGTCTGCAGGTTGGCCTCTTCTTGACCTGGTAACTCTGGTCCCTACCTGGGCATCATCGGGACACGGTTCCTCTGCATGGCCTGCAGGTTGGCGTCACCTGGACCTGGTGAGTGGCTTGCCACCTGGGCCCTTCACCATACCTGGTGACACAGGTCCCACGTGGGCCTCACTTGGACCTGGTGAATCTGGTCCTTACCTGGTCCTCACCCGGAAATGGTAACTCTTGGCACCACCTGGGAATCACATGGACCTGGTGAATCTGGTCCCCATCTGTGCCTGCATGGCCATAGTGACTCTGGTCCTCACCCAGGCATATTGGGACCTGGATACTCTATTCCACACCTGGGGCCTCACTTTGACCAGGGACCTCTGGTCCCCATTCTGGGCCTCAAAACTAAACTGGTTACTCTGGTTCCCCCTCTGGCCCTCACCTTGACCTGGTGACTCTGGTCACCCGTTGGGCTTCGCTTGGGCCTGGAGAATCTGTCCTTATCTGCTCCGCACCTGGATCTGGTGACTGGTCGCCACCTTGGCCTAACCTGGACTTGGTGAAACCTGTTGCCACCTGCGCCTCACCTGGACGAGGTGACTGGTTCCCACAGGGACCCTCACCTGGACCTGGTGACTCAGGTCTTCATATGGGCATCATGGGACCTGGTTTCTCAGTTCCACATCGGGGCCTCCCCTGGACCTAGTGATTCTTGTCCCCCTCTGGGCCTCACCCTGACGTGGTGACTCTGGTCCCCACCTGGATATCACCAGAACCGGGTGACTCTGGTCCCCCTCTGGGACTCACCCGGAACTGGGGACACTGGTCCTCAGCTGGTCCTCAACAGGACCTGGTGAATCTACTCCTCACTTAGGCCTCGTCTGGACCTTGTGACTCTTTTCCCATCTGGCATCAATGGGACATGGTTACTCTGTTCCCCACCTTGGGCCTCACATGAACATGATAACTTTTATCCACACTTTGGCCTCAACTGGTCCTGATGACTCTGGTCCCCCCACCTAGGCCTCAATATGGACCTGGTGACTGTGGTCCCCACCTGGGTCTCACCTGGATCTGGTGACTCTCGTTCCCACATGAACCACACCTGGACCTGGTGACTGTGGTGTTCTTGTAGACTCACATTTACCTGGTGACACCGGTCCCCCACTAGGGCCTCACCTGGTTCTGCTGACTGTGGCCTGTCGGTTGGCCTCATCTGTACCTGGTGAGTGGGGTTGCCACCTGAGGTTCACCCATACCTGGTGACTCAGGACACACGTGGTCCTCCTTGACCTGGTGAATCTGGTCCTTACATGGTCCTCTCCCAGACCCAGGGACTCTGGTCACCACCTGGGCCTCACCTGGACCTGGTGAATCTCTTCTCCATCTGGGCCTCACCCAGTCTTGGTGACTTTGTTCCACACCTGGACCTGATTGCTTTGGACTCTTTCTTGGCCTCACCTGGAACTGGTGACTCTTATCCTCTCTGCGCGTGACTCAGGCCTGGTGACTCTGGTCCTCACCTGGGCATCATTGGTACCTGGTGACTCTGTTCCACACCTGAGCCTCACTTGGACATGATGACTCTGGAACCCCTCTGGGCCTCACCCTGACCTGGTGACTCTGGTCCCCATCTGATGTCACCTGGACCAGGGGATTCTGGTACCCCTCTAGGCCTCAACCAGATCTGGTTTCTCTTGTCCTCAACTGGGCCTCGGTTGGTCCTAGTGAATATGCTCCATCTTGGCCATATTTTGGACCTGGTTACTCTGGTCCCTACCAGGGCATCATGGGGACCTATTTCTACTGCAATGGCCTGCAGGTTGGCCTCACCTGGACCTGTAACTCTGGTCCCTACCTTGGCATTATCGGGACCTGGTTTGCTTGGCATGGCCTGCAGGTAGGCCTCACCTGGAACTGGTGAGTGGGGTTGCCTCTTGGGCCTCACCCATACCTGGTGACACAGGCCCCTACGTGGGCCTCACTTGGACCTGGTGTATCTGGTAATTCTGCTCACCACCTGGGGATCAGCTGGACCTGGTGAATCTGGTAACTCTGGTCACCACCTGGGAATCACCTGGACCTGGTGAATCTGGGTCCCCCATCTGGGCCTCACCCAATCCTGGTGACTTTTTTCCCCACCTGGCCCTGATTGCTGTGCACTCTTCTTAGCCTCACCTGGACTGTTGACTCTGATCCTAACTGGGCCTCACCCAGATCTGTTGACTCTGGTCCTCACCTGTGGATCATTATGACCTGGATACTCTGTTCCACACCTGAAGACTCACCTGGACATGATGACTCTGGATCCCCCTGGTCCTCTCCTCTGACATGGTGAATCTGGTCCCCATCTGGACGGCACCTAGACCAGGTGAATCTGGTACCCCTCTAGGCCTCAACTAGACCTGGTGACTCTGGTCCTCTACATGGGCCTCAACGGGACGTAGTGAATATGCTCCCCAACTTCGCCTCATCTGGACATGGTGACTCTGGCTCCACCTGGGCCTCACCTGTAACTGGTGACTCTGATCCAAAGCATGGCCTCTCCTGACCTGGTGACTGTGGTTCCCATCGGGACCTCACCTGGTCCTCATGTCTCTGGTCCCACCAGGGCCTCACCAGGACCTGGTGTCTCTGGTACCCACCTGGGTAGCATCAGGATATGGTTACACTGTTCACTAACAGTGACCCAGCCGGACCTATTAACTCTGGTCTTCACCTGGGCCACACCTGGACATGGTGACACTCGTTCCCACCTGGGTCTCACCTGGACATGGTGAGTCAGATACCCACCTGGTCCTAACCTATAACTGTTGATTCTCGTTCCCACATGGACATCATGTGGACCTGGTGGCTGCGGTGTTTCTAGTTTGTCATGTACCTTGTGACACTGGTCCCCACCAGGGCCTCACCGGGACCTGGTGAGTGTGGTTGCCACCTGCACCTCACCTGGACCTTGTGATTCTGGTCTGCACCTGAGACTACCCTGGATCTGGTGACTGTGGTCCCCACCTGGGCTTCACCTGGATTTGGGGACTCTCGTCCCCATGTGAGGCTCACCAGGCCCTGTTGACCAAGGTCCTCAACTGGGCAAAATTGGGACGCGGTGACTGTGTTCCACAACTGGACCTCACCTGGACCACGTGACTCTGGTGCCCCTCTGGGTCTCACCATTCCCTAGTGACTGTGAACCCCACTTTCCCCTGACTTAGACCTGCTGACCCTGGTTGAAACCTGCGCCTGAACTCGAACTTTTGACTCTGGTTCTTTCAAGGGCCTCCCCTGTACCTGGTGATCCTGGTCCGAACCTGGGCCTCACCTGGACGTGGTGACTCTTGTCACCATGGGGAGTCACCTGGACCTGCTTACTGTGTTCCACACCTGGGCCTCAAGTAGACCTGTTGACCATGGTCCCCAAGCCGGCCTCACATGGACCTGTTGCCTCTGATCCCCACCGGGGCCTCACGTGTACCTTGTAACTCTGGTCCTCACCTGGGCCTCATCTGGACCTAGAGACTCTGGTCCCCATCTGGGCTTCACCTGGATCTGGAGACTCTGGTCCCCATCTGGACTTCATCTGGATCTGGTGACTCTGGTCCCAATCTGGACCTCTCCTGGACTTGGTGTCTCTCTTGCCCACTTTGACCTAACTCAGAACTGGTGAATCTTGCCCCACCTATTACGCACCCAGTCCTAGTGACTCTTGTCCCTAGCTATTCCTCAATTCGACCTGATGAATCTGGTCCTCACGTGGACCTCACATTTACCTGGGACTCAGCTGGAAAGAGTGGCTCTGGTTCCCACTAGGGGCTCACCTGATACTGCTGAATGTGGTCTTATTCTATGCCTCACCAGAAACTAGTGATTCTGTTCCCCATCTGGGCCTGCATGTCCTTAGTGACTCTGGTCCTCACTGAGGCATCATTGGGACCTGGATACTCTATTCCACACCTGGGCCTCACTTTTACCAGGAACCGCTGGTCCCATTCTGGGCCTCAAACTAAACTGGTTACTCTGGTTCCCCCTCTTAACCTCACCCTTACCTGGTGACTCTGGTCACCCCTTGGGCCTCCCCTGGGCCTGGTGACTCTGGCCTGCAGGTTGGCCTCACCTGGACTTGATTAGTGGGATGCCACCTGGGCCTCACCCAAACCTGGTGACTCAGGTCCCCACATGGGCCTCTTGGACCTGGTGAATCTGGCCCTTACATGGACTTCTCCCAGACCCGGGGAATCTGGTCACAACATGGGCCTCACCTGGACCTGGTGAATCTGGTCCCCATCTGGGCCTAACCCAGTCCTGGTGACTATGTTCCCCAACTGGACCTGATTGCTCTGGACTCTTTCTTGCCCTCACCTTGAACTGGTGACTCTGATCCGATCTGTGCGTCACCCAGACCTGGTGACTCTCGTCCTCACCTGGGCATCATTGGTACCTGGTTACTCTGTTCCACACCGGAGCCTCCCCTGGACATGATGTCTCTGGGACCTCTCTGGGCCTCAACCTGACCTGGTGATCTGGTCCCCATCTGGATGTCACCTGGACCAGGTGATTCTGGAACCCCTCTAGGCCTCAACCAGATCTGGTGACTCTTGTCCTCAAGTGGGCCTCACCTGGACCTAGTGAATATGCTCCATCTGGGCCTCATTTGGACCTGGTGACTCTGGTCACTCACTGGGCATCATCTGGAAATGGTTCCACTGCATGACCTGCTGGTTGCCTCACCTGGACCTGGTAACTCTGGTCCCGACCTGGGCATCATCGGGACATCTTGACCTGGTGAGTGGGGTTCTCACCTGGATCTTAACCATGCCTTGTGACACAGGTCCCCACGTGGGCCTCACTTGGACCTGGTGAATGTGGTCCTTACCTAGTCCTCACCCGGAACTGGTAAATCTGGTCACCACCTGGGCATCACCTAACCTGGTGACTTTGTTCCCCACGTGGACCTGATTGCTCTGGACACCTTCTTGGCCTTACCTGGAAGTGGTAACTCTGATCCCAACTGGGCCTCTCTCAGATCTGGTGACTCTGGTCCTCACCTGGGCCTCATCTGGACCTAGTGACTCTGGCCCCCACCTGGGCTTCAACTGGATATGTTGACTCTGGTCCCCACCTGGATTTCACCTGGAACTGGTGACTCTGGTCCATACCTGAACCTCTCCTGGACCTGGTGACTCACTTTCCAACATGGACCTCACTTGGATCTGGTGACTATGGTCCTCAGTTTGGCCTCACCTGGACCTGGTGTCTCTCGTCCCCACTTTGACCTAACTCAGAACTGCTGATCTTGCCCCACCTAGGCCGCACACAGATATGGTGACTCTTGTCCCCAGCTATGCCTCAATTCGACCTGATGAATCTGGTCCTCACGTGGGCCTCCATGGACCTGGGACTCAGCTGGATAGAGTGGCTCTGGTTCCCACAAGGGGCTTACCTGATACTGCTGACTGTGGTCTTATTCTATGCCTCACCAGGACCTAGTGATTCTGTTCCCCATCTGGGCCTGCATGGCCCTAGTAACTCTTTTCCTCACCCAGGCATCATTGGGATCTGGATACTCTATTCCACATCTGCGCCTCACTTTCACCAGGGACCTAGGGTCCCATTCTGGGCCTCAAACTAAACTGGTTATTCTGGTTCCCCCTCTGGCGTCACCCCTACCTGGTGACTCTGGTCACCCCTTGGGCTTCACTTGGGCCTGGTGAATCTGGTCCTTAGCTGTTCCGCACCTGGATCTGGTGACCGGTCGCTACCTGGGCCTCACCTGGATTTGGTGAAACCTGTTGCCACCTGCGCCTCTTCTGGACCTAGTGACTGTGGTCCCACCCAGACATCACCTGGATCTCGTGGCTCTGGTTCCCATATGGGACTCTCCTGGACCTGGTTCCTGTGGTCTCCATCTGGCCTCACCTGGAACACAATGACTCTGTTCCATATTTGCCCTCTGCTGGACCTGTTGACTCTGGTACTTACCTGGGCATCATTGGGACCTGGGAACACTCTTATATACCTGGACCTCAGCCTGGACCTGGTGACTGTGGTCCCACCTGGGCCTCACCTGCATGAGGTGACTGGTTCCCACAGGGACCTCACCTGGATCTGGTGACTCAGGTCCTCATATGGACATTATGGGACCTGGTTTCTCAGTTCCCCATTGGGGCCTGCCCTGGACCTAGTGATTCTCGTCCCACTCTGGGCCTCACTCTGACGTGGTGACTCTGGTCCCCACCTGGATATCACCAGAACCGGGGTAACTCTGGTCCCCCTCTGGGCCTCACCCGGAGCTGGGGACACTGGCACTCAACTGGGCCTCAACAGGACCTGGTGAATCTACTCCCTACTTAGGCCTCGTCTGGACCTTGTGACTCTTTTCCCACCTGGCATCAATGGGACTTGGTTACTCTCTTCCCCACCTGGGTTTCACCTCGACATGATAACTTTGCCCCACACTTTGGCTTCAAATGGTCATGATGACTCTGGTCTCCCCACCTAGGCCTCAATCAGGACCTGGTTACTGTGGGTCCCCATCTGGGTCTCCCCTGACCTGGTGACTCTCGTTCCTACATGAACCACACCTAGACTTGGTGACTGTGGTATTCTTGTAGACTCACATTTCCCTGGTGACTCCGGTCCCCACTAGGGCCTCCCCCTGGATCTGGTGACTCTGGCCTGCAGGTTGGCCTTCACCTGGACTTGGTGAGTGGGGGTTGACACCTGGGCATCACCCATACCTGGTGACTCAGGTCCCCACGTGGACCTCTTGGACCTGGTGAATCTGGTCCCTTACCTGGCCTCCCCCAGACCCAGGGACTCTGGTTACCACCTGGGCCTCCCCTGGACCTGGTGATTCTGGTCCCCATCTGGGCCTCCACCCAGTCCTGGTGACTTTTTTCCCACCTGGACCTGATTGCTGTGGACTCTTTCTAGGCCTCACCTGGAACTGGTGACTCTGATCGTATCTGTGTGTCACCCAGACCTGTGACTCTCTGTCCTCACCTGGGCATCATTGGACCTGGTGCCTCTGTTCCACACCTGAGCCTCACCAGGACATGATGACTCTGGAACCACTCTGGGCCTCACCCTGACCTAGTGACTCTGGACCCCATCTGGATGTCACCTGACCAGGAGATTCTGGTACCCCTCTAGGCCTCAAACCAGATCTGGTAACTCTGGTCCTCAACTGGGCCTTACCTGGACCTAGTGAATATGCTCCATCTGTGCCTCACTTGGACCTGGTGACTCTGGTCCCTACCTGGGCATCATAGGGACATGGTTCCACTGCATGGCCGGCCGTGTTGGCATCACCTGGACCTGGTAACTCTAGTCCCTACGTGGGCATCATCGAGACACGGTTCCTCTACATGGCCAGCAGGTTGTCCTCACATGGACCTGGTGTGGGGGTTGTCACCTGGACCTCACCCATACCTGCTGACAGGTCGCACGTGTGCCTCACTTGGATCTGGTGAATCTGGTCCTTACCTGGTCCTCACCTGGAACGGTAACTCTGGTCACTACACCTGGGAATAACCATGACCTGGTGATCTGGTCCGCATCTAGTCCTCACCCATCCTGGTGAATTTTTTCCCCACCTGACCTGATTGCTGTGGACCCTTCTTCTGGCGTCACTGGAACCAGTGACTCTGATCCTAACTGGGCCTCTCTGAGATCTGGTGACTCTGGTCCTCACCTGTGGACCATTATGACCTGGATACTCTGTTCCACACCTGAGCCTCACCTGGACATGATGACTCTGGAACCCCTCTGGGCCTCAGCCTGACATGGTGACTCTGCTCCCCATCTGGATGTCACCTAGACCAGGTGAATCTGGTACCCCTCTAGACCTCAACTAGACCTGATGACTCTGGTCCTCAACTGGGCCTCACCGGGACCTAGTGAATATGCTCCCCACCTGCGCCTCATCTGGACCTGGTGACTCTGGTCTACCTGGGCATCCACCGGACATGGTTACTCTATACCCCAATGGGACTGACCTGATCCTGGTAACTCTGTTCCTGACTTTGGCCTCTTCTGTACCAGGTGACTCGGATCCACCTGGGCTTCACCTGTAACTGGTGACTCTGATCCTAATATGGCCTCACCTGACCTGTGACTGTGGATCCCATGGGACCTCACCTGGAACTCATGTCTCTGGTCCCACCTGGGCCTCACCAGGACTGGTGTCTCTGTTAACCCCTGGGTAGCATCAGGATATGGTTACACTGTTCACTAACATGACCCACCGACCTATTAACTCTGGTCTTCACCTGGGCCACACTGGACATGGTGACACTGGTTCCCACCTGGGACTCACCTCTACATGGAGAGTCATTCACCACCTGGTCCTCACCTGTAACTGGTGATTCTCGTTCCCACATGGACATCATGGGACCTTTTGGCTGTAGTGTTTCTAGCTTCTCATGTACCTCGTGACTCTGTCCCCACCAGGACCTACCGGGACCTGGTGAGTGTGGTTGCCACCTGCACCTCACCTGGACCTGGTGATTCTGGTCTGCACCTGAGACTACCCTGGATCTGGTGACTGTGGTCCCCACCTGGGCTTCACCTGGATTTGGGGACTCTGGTCCCCATCTGGGCCTAACCTGCCCGTTGACCATGGTCCTCAACTGGGCAAAATTGGGACCCGGTGACTGTGTTCCACACTGGACCTCACCTGGACCAGGTGACTCTGGTCCCCTCTGGTCTCACACCGTACCCTAGTGACTTGAACCCCACTTTGGCCTGACTTGGACCTGGTGACCCTGGTTGCCACCTGCGCCTGACCTCGAACTGTTGACTCTGGTTCTTTCAAGGGCCTCCCTGTACCTGGTCATCCTTGTCCCCACCTGGGCCTCACCTGGACGTGGTGACTCTTGTCACCACCGGACTCACCTGGACCTGCTTACTGTGTCCCCCTGGGCCTCAAGTAACCTGTTGACCATGGTCCCCAAGCCGGCCTCACATGGACCTGTTGCCTCTGATCCCACCGCCTCACGTGTACCTGGTAACTCTGGTCCTCACCTGGCCTCATCTGGACCTAGTGACCTGGTCCCCACCTGGGCTTCACCTGGATCTGGGACTCTGGTCCCACCTGGACTTCACCTGTATCTGGTTGACTCTGGTCCCCACTTGGACCTCTCCTGGACCTGGTGACTCTCTTTCCAACATGGACCTCACCTGGATCTGGTGACTCTGGTCTCAGTTTGGCTCACCTGACCTGGTTCTCTTGTCTCTCGTCCACACTTTGACCTAAACTGCTGAAACTTGCCCACCTAGGCCGCACCCAGACCTGGTGACTCTTGTCCCCAGCTATGCCTCAATTCGACCTGATGAATCTGGTCCTCACGTGGGCCTCACATGGACCTGGGACTCAGCTGGATAGAGTGGCTCTGGTTCCCACAAGGGGCTCACCTGATACTGCTGAATGTGGTCTTATTCTATGTCCTCACCAGGACCTAGTGATTCTGTTCCCATCTGGCCTGCATGGCCCTAGACTCTGGTCCTCACCTAGGCATCATTGGGACCTGGATACTCTATTCACACCCTGGACCTCACTTTGACCAGTGGACCTCTGGTCCCATTCTGGGCCACAAACTAAACTGGTTACTCTGGTTCACTCTGGGCCTCACCCTTACCTGGTGACTCTGGTCACCCCTTGGGCTTCACTTGGCCCTGGTGAATCTAGTCCTTAGCTGGTCCCACCTGGATCTGGTGACTGGTCCCACTGGCCTCACCTGGGCTTGTGAATCCTGTTTGCCATCTGCGCCTCCCCTGGACCTTGTGACAGTGGTCCCACCTGGACCTCACCTGGATCTGGTGGCTCTGGTTCCCATATGGGGCCTCCTGGACCTGGTTCCTGTGGTCTCCATCTGGCCTCACCTGGAACACAATGACTCTGATCCATATTTGGGCCTCTCCTGGACCTGTGACTCTCTGTCCTCACTTGGCATTATTGGGACTGTGGATACCTCTTATATCCTGGGCCTCCCTGGACCTGGTGACTGTGGTCCCACCTGGCCTCAGCTGGACGAGGTGACTGGTTCCCACAGGACTCACTCACCTGGACCTGGTGACTCAGGTCCTCATATGGGCATCATGGGCCTGTTTCTCAGTTCCACATCGGGGCCTCACCTGGACCTAGTGATTCTCGTCCCCTCTGGCCTCACCCTGACGTGGTGACTCTGGTCCCACCTGGATATCACCAGAACCGGGTGACTCTGGTCCCCTCTGGGACTCACCCAGCTGGGGACACTGTCCTCAACTGGCCTCAACAGGACCTGGTGAATCTACTCCTCACTTAGCCTCGTCTGGACCTGTGACTCTTTTCCCACCTGCATCAATGGGACATGGTTATCTCTGTTCCCCACTGGGCCTCACCTGGACATGATAACTTTGCTCCACACTTTGGCCTCAACTGGTCCTGATGAATCTGGTCCCCCCACCTAGGCCTCAATCTGGACCTGGTACTGTGGTCCCCACCTGGGTCTCACCTGGACCTGGACTCTCGTTCCACATGAACCCACCTGGACCTGGACTGTGTGTTCTTGTAGACTCACATTTACCTGGTGACTCCGGTCCCCACTGGGCCTCACCTGGATCTGGTGACTCTGGCCTGCAGGTTGGCCTCACCTGGACCTGGTGAGTGGGGTTGCCACCTGGCCACCCATACCTGGTGACTCAGGTCCCCACGTGGCCTCTTGGACCTGGGAATCTGGTCCTTACCTGGTCCTCTCCCAGACCCGGGACTGGTCACCACCTGGGCCTCCCTGGACCTGGTGAATCTCTCCATCTGGGCCTCACCAGTCCTGGTGACTTTGTTCCCCACCTGGACCTGATTGCTTGGACTCTTTCTTGGCCTCACCTGGAACTGGTGACTCTGATCCTATCTGCGTCACCGGCCTGGTGACTCTGGTCCTCACCTGGGCAACATTGGTACCTGGTGACTCTGTTCCACACCTGAGCCTCACCTGGACATGATGACTCTGGAACCTCTCTGGCCTCACCCTGACCTGGTGACTCTGGTCCCCATCTGGATGTCACCTGGACCAGGTGATTCTGTACCCTCTAATCTCAACAGATCTGGTGACTCTGGTCCTCAACTGGGCCTCACCTGGACCTAGTGATATGCTCCATCTGGCCTCATTTGGACCTGGTGACTCTGGTCCCTACCTGGGCATCATGGGGACTGGTTCCACTGCATGGCCTGCAGGTTGGCCTCACCTGGACCTGGTAACTCTGGTCCCTACCTTGGCATTCGGGACCGGTTCCTTTGCATGGCCTGCAGGTAGGCCTCACCTGGACCTGGTGAGTGGGGTTGCCACCTTGGGCCTCACACATACCTGGTGCACAGCCCCCTGGGCCTCACTTGACGTGGTGATCTCTCTGGTACCTGGTCCTCACCTGGACCATTAACTCTGGTCACCACCTGGGAATCACCTGGACCTGGTGAATCTGGTCCCCATCTGGCCTCACCCAGTCCTGGTGACTTTTTCCCCCCTGGACCTGATTGCTGTGGACTCCTTCTTGCCTCACCTGGAACTATTGACTCTGATCCTAACTGGGCCTCACCCAGATCTGGTGACTCTGGTCCTCACCTGTGGACCATTATGACCTGGATACTCTGTTACACTGAGCTCACCTGGACATGATGACTCTGGATCCCCCTGGGCCTCCCCTGACATGTGACTCTGGTCCCCATCTGGATGTCACCTAGACCAGGTGAATCTGGTACCCCTCTAGGCCTCAACTTGACCTGGTGACTCTGGTCCTCACTGGGCCTCACCGGACCTAGTGAATATGGTCCCCACCTGCGCCTCATCTGGACCTGGTACTCTGGTTCTACCTGGGCATCACGGTACATGGTTACTCAATTCCCCACTGGGACTGCCTGATCCTGTAACTCTGGTCCTGACTTTGGCCTCTTCTCTACCAGGTGACTCTGGCTCCACCTGGGCCTCACCTGTAACTGGTGACTCTGATTCAAAGCATGGCCTCACCTGACATGGTGGACTGTGGTTCCATGGGGACCTCAACCTGGACCTCAGTCTCTGGTCCCATCCGGGTCACCAGGAACTGGTGTCTCTGGTACCCACCTGTGTAGCATCAGGATATGTTACACTGTTCACTAACAGTGACCCAGCCGGACCTATTAACTCTAGTCTTCACCTGGCCACACCTGGACATGGTGACACTGGTCCCACCTGGGTCTCACCTGGACATGTGAGTCGGATCCCACCTGGTCCTCACCTGTAACTGGTGATTCTCGTTCCCACATGGACATCATGTGGATCTGGTGGCTGCAGTGTTTCTAGTTTCATGTCTCGTGACTCTGGTCCCCACCAGGGCCTCACCGGGACCTGGTGATGTGGTTGCCACCTGCACCTCACCTGGACCTGGTGATTCTGGTCTGCACCTGAGACTACCCTGGATCTGGTGACTGTGGTCTCCACCTGGGCTTCACCTGGATTTGGGGACTCCGGTCCCCATCTGGGCACACCTGGCCCTGTTGACGATGGTCCTCAACTGTGCAAAATTGGGACCCGGAGACTTTGTTCCACAACTGGACCTCACCTGGGCCATGTGACTCTGGTCCCCCTCTGGGTCTCACCGTGCCCTAATGACTCTGAACCCCACTTTGGCCTGACTTGGACCTGCTGTCCTTGGTTGCTACCTGTGCCTGACCTCGAACTGTTGACTCTGGTTCTTTCAAGGGCCTCCCCTGTATCTGGTGATCCTGGTCCCCACCTGGGTCTCACTTGGACGTGGTGACTCTTGTCACCACCGGGGACTCACCTGGACCTGGTTACTGTGTTCCACACATGGGCCTCAAATACAACTGTTGACCATGGTCCCCAAGCCGGCCTCACATGGACTGTTGCCTCTGATTCCCACCGTGGCCTCACGTGTACCTGGTAACTCTGGTCCTCACCTGGGCCTCATCTGGACCTAGTGACTCTGGTCCCCACCTGGGCTTCACTTGGATCTGTTGACTCTGGTCCCCACCGGACTTCACCTGGATGGTGACTCTGGTCCCCACCTGGACCTCTCCTGGACCTGGTGACTCTCTTTCCAACATGGACCTCACCTGGATCTGGTGACTCTGGTCCTCAGTTTGGTCTCACATGGACCTGGTGTCTCTCGTCCCCACTTGGACCTAACTCAGAACTGCTGATCTTGCCCCACCTAGGCCGCACGCCTGGTGACTCTTGTCCCCAGCTATGCCTCAATTCGACCTGATGAATCTGGTCCTCACGTGGGCCTCACATGGACCTGGGACTCAGCTGGATAGAGTGGCTCTGGTACCCACAAGGGGCTCACCTGATACTGCTGACTGTGGTCTTATTCTATGGCTCACCAGGACCAAGTGATTCTGTTCCCCATTTGGCCTGCATGGCCCTATTGACTCTGGTCCTCACCCAGGCATCATTGGGACCTGGATACTCTATTCCACACCTGGGCCTCACTTTGACCAGGGACCTCTGGTCCCATTCTGGGCCTCAAACTAAACTGGTTACTCTGGTTCCCCTCGGGGCCTCACCCTTACCTGGAAAATCTGGTCACCCCTTGGGCTTAACCTGGGCCTGGTGAATCTGGTCCTTAGCTGTTCCTCACATGGATCTGGTGACTGGTCGCCACCTGGGCCTCACCTGGACTTGTGAATCCTGTTGCCACCTGCGCCTCACCGGGACCTTGTGACTCTTTTCCCACCTGGCATCAATGGGACATGGTTACGCTGTTCCCCACCTGGGCCTCACCTGGACATGATAACTTTGCTCCACACTTTGGCCTCAACTGGTCCTGATGACTCTGGTCCCCCCACCTAGCCCTCAATCTGGACCTGGTGACTGTGGTCCCCACCTGGGTCTCACCTGGACCTGGTGTCTCTCGTTCCCACATGACCACACCTGGACTTGGTGACTGTGGTGTTCTTGTAGACGCACATTTACCTGGTGACTCCAGTCCCCACTAGGGCCTCACGTGGATCTGGTGACTCTGGCCTGAAGGTTGGCCTCACCTGGACCTGGTGAGTGGGGTGCCACCCCTACCTTGTGACAGTTCCCCACGTGGGCCTCTTGAACCTGGTGAAACTGGTCCTTACCTGGTTCACTCCCAGACCCGGGGACTCTGGTCACCACCTGGGCCTCACCTGGACCTGTTGAATCTGGTCCCCATCTGGGCCTCACCCAGTCCTGGTGACTGTGTTCCCACCTGGACCTGATTGCTGTGGACACTTTCTTGGCCTCACCTGGAACTGGTGACTCTGATCCTATGTGCGCGTCACCCAGATCTGGTCACTCTGGTCCTCACCTGTGGACCACTATGACCTGGACACTGTGTTCCCACCTGAGCCTCACCTGGACATGTTGACTCTGGAGCCCCTCTGGGCCTCACCCTGACCTGGTGACTCTGGTCCCCATCTGGATGTCACCTGTACCGGGTGATTCTGTTACCCCTCTAGGCCTCAACCAGATCTGGTGACTCTGGTCCTCAACTGGGCCTCACCTGGACCTAGTGAATATGCTCCATTTGGGCCTCATTGGACCTGGTGACTCTTGTCCCTTCCTGGGCATCATCGGGACATGGCTCCACTGCATGAACCCAGGTGGCCTCACCTTGACCTGGTAACTCTGGTCCCTACCTGGGCATCATCGGGACATGGTTCCACTGCATGGCCTGCTTGGCCTCACCTGGACCTGGTAACTCTAGTCCCTACCTGGGCATCTTCGGGACATGGTTCCTCTGCATGGCCTGCAGGTTGGCCTCACCTGGAACTGGTGAGTGGGGTTTGTACACCTGGGCCTCACCCATGCCTAGTGACACAGGTCCCCACGTGGGTCTCACTTGGACCCTGGTGAATCTGGTCCTTACCTGGGACCTCACCCGGAACTGGTAACTCTGGTCCACCACATGGGAATCACCTGGACCTGGTGAATCTGGTCCCCATCTGGGCCTCACCCAGTCCTGGTGACTTTGTTCCCCACCTGGGCCTGATTGCTGTGGACTCCTTTTGGCCTCACCTTGAACTGGTGACTCTGATCCTAACTGGGTCTCACCCAGATCTGGTGACTCTGGTCCTCACCTGTGGACCATTATGACCTGGTTACCCTGTTCCACACCTGGGCCTCAAGTAGACCTGTTGACCATGGTCCCCAAGCCGGCCTCACATGGACCTGTTGCCTCTGATCCCCACCGGGGCCTCACGTGTATCTTGTAACTCTGGTCCTCACCTGGGCCTCATCTGGACCTAGAGACTCTGGTCTCCACCTGGGCTTCACCTGGTTCTGGAGACTCTGGTCCCCATCTGGACTTCACCTGGATCTGGTGACTCTGGTCCCAATCTGGACCTCTCCTGGACTTGGTGTCTCTCTTGCCCACTTTGACCTAACTCAGAACTGCTGAATCTTGCCCCACCTATTATGCACCCAGACCTGGTGAGTCTTGTCCCTAGCTATTCCTCAATTCCGACCTGATGAAATCGGTCTCACAGGGACCTCACATGTACCTGGGACTCAGCTGGAAAGAGTGGCTCTGGTTCCCCACAAGGGGCTCACCTGATACTGCTGACGTGGTCTTATTCTATTGCCTCACCAGGACCTAGTGATTCTGTTCCCCATCTGGGCCTGCATGGCCTTAGTGACTCTGGTCCTCACCCAGGCATCATTGGGACCTGGATACTCTATTCCACACCTGGGCCTCACTTTGACAAGGGACCCGCTGGTCCCATGCTGGGCCTCAAACTAAACTGGTTACTCTTGTTCCCCCTCTGAACCTCACCCTTACCTGGTGACTCTGGTCACCCTTTGGGCTTCACCTGGGCCCTGGTGAATATGATCCTTAGCAGGTCCGCACCTGGATGGTATTAGTCGCCACCTGGGCCTCACCTGGACTTGTGAATCCTGTTGGCCACCTGCGCCTCACCTGGTACTTGTAGCTGTGGTCCCACCTGGACCTCACCTGGATCTGGTTGCTCTGGTTCCCATATGGGGCTCCCCTGGACCTGGTTCCTGTGGTCTCCATATGGCCCTCACCTGGATCACAATGACTCTGATCCATATTTGGGCCTCTCCTGGACCTGTTGACTCTGGTCCTTACCTGGGCATCATTGGACCTGGATACTCTCTTATATACTTGGGCCTCACCTGGACCTGGTAACTGTGGTCCCACCTGCGCCTCACCTGGACGAGGTGACGGGTTCCCACAGGGCCCTCACCTGGACCTGGTGACTCAGGTCCTCATATGGGCATATTGGGACCTTGTTTTCTCAGTTCCACATCGGGCCTCACCTGGACCTAGTGACTCTCTTTCCCCTCTGGGCCTCAGCCTGACAGTGGTGACTCTGGTCCCCATCTGGATATCACCAGAACCGGGTGACTCTGGTCCCACTCTGGGAATCACCCAGAGCTGGGGACACTGGTCCTTAACTGGATCTCAACAGTACCTGTTGAATCTACTCCTCACTTAGGTCTCGTCTGAACCTTGTGACTCTTTTCCCACCTGGCATCAACGGGACATGGTTACTCTGTTTCCCCCAGCTGGGCCTCACGTGGACATGAGAACTTTGCTCCACACTTTGGTCTCAACTTGTCCTGATGATTCTGGTCCCCCCACCTAGGCCTCAATCTGGACCCGGTGACTGTGGTCCCCACATGGATCTCACCTGGACTTGGTGACTCTCGTTCCCAAATGAACCACACCTGGACCTGGTGACTGTGGTGTTCTTGTAGACTCACATTTACCTGGTAACTCCGGTCCCACTAGGGCCTCACCTGGATCTGGTGACTCTGGCCTGCAGGTTGGCCTCACCTGGACTTGGTGAGTGGGGTTGCCACCTGGGCCTCACCCATACCTGGTGACTCAGGTCCTCACGTGGGCCTCACTTGGACCTGGTGAATCTGGTCCTTACCTGGTCCTCTGACAGACAAGGGGACTCGGTCACCACCTGGACCTCACCTGGACCTGGTGAATCTGTTCCTCATCTTGGCCTCACCGAGTCCTGGTGACTTTCTTCCCCACTTGGACCTGATTGCTGTGGACTCTTTTTGCCTCACCTGGAACTGGTGACTCTGATCCTATCTGCGCGTCACCCAGATCTGGTGACTCTGGAACTCACCTGGGCATCATTGGTACCTGATTACTCTGTTCCACACCTGAGCCTCACCTGGACATGATGACTCTGTAACCTCTCTGGGCCTTACCCTGACCTGGTGACTCTGGTCCCCATCTGGATGTCACCTGGACCAGGGGATTCTGGTACCCCTCTAGGCCTCAACCAGATCTGGTGACTCTGGTCCTCAACTCGGCCTCACCTGGACGTA
The DNA here is from genome assembly GCF_011100685.1 of Canis lupus familiaris. Taxonomy (NCBI): domain Eukaryota; kingdom Metazoa; phylum Chordata; class Mammalia; order Carnivora; family Canidae; genus Canis; species Canis lupus. The sequence goes on from NW_023331507.1 coordinate 30,499, forward strand.
GTGAATATTGCTCCATCTGGGCCTCATTTGGACCTGGTGACTCTGGTCGCTACCTGGGCATCATCAGGACATGGTTCCACTGCATTGCATGCAGGTTGGCCTCACCTGGACCTCGTAACTCTGGTCCCTACATGGCCATCATCGGGACACGGTTCCTCTGCATGGCCTTCAGATTGGCCTCCCTGGACCTGGTGAGTGAGGTTGCCACCTGGGTCTCCCCATAACTGGTGACACAGGTCCCACGTGGGCTTCACTTGGACGTGATGAATCTGGTCCTTACCTGGTCCACACCCAGAACTGGTAACCCTTGTCACCACCTGGGAATCACCTGGACCTGTTGAATCTGGTCCCCATCTGGGCCTCACCCAGTCCTGGTGACTTTGTTCCCCACCTGGACCTGATTTCTGTGGACTAATACTTGGCCTCACCTGGAACTGGTGACTCTGAACCTAACTGGGCCTCACCCAGATCTGGTGACTCTGGTCCTCACCTGTGGACCATTATGACCTGGATACTCTGCTCCACCCCTGAGCCTCACCTGGACATGATGACACTGGAACCTCTCTGGGCCTCACCCAGACCTGGTGACCCTGGTGCCCATCTGGATGTCACCTGGACCTGGTGATTCTTGTACCCCTCAAGTCTCAACCAGATCTAGTGACTCTGGTCCTAAACTGGGCCTTACCTGGACCTAGTGAATATGCTCCATCTGGGCCTCATGTGGACCCGGTGACTCTGGTCCCTACCTGGGTATCATCGGGACATGGTTCCACTGCATGGCCTGCAGGTTGGCCTCACCTGGACCTGGTAACTCTGGTCCCTACCTGGGCATCATCGGGACACGCTTCCTCTGCATTGCCTGCAGGTTGGCCTCACCTGGACCTGGTGAGTGTGGTTGCCACACATGGGCCTCACTCATACCTTGTGACAAAGGCCCCACGGGGCCTCACTTGGACCTGGTGAATCGGTCCTTACCTGCTCCTCACCCGGAATTGCTAACTCTGGTCACCACCGGGAAGCACCTGGGTCTTGTGAATCTGGTCCCCATCTGGCCTCACCCAGAGCTTGGGTTACTTTTATCCCCACCTGGACCTGATTGCTGTGGACTCCTACTTGGCCTCACTTGGAACTGCTGACTCTGATCCTTATTGGGCCTCACCCAGATCTGGTGACTCTGGTCCTCACCTGTGGAGCATTATGACCAGGATACTCTGTTCCACAACCTGAGCCTCACCTGGACATGATGACTCTGGATCCCCTTTGGGCCTCACCCTGACATGGGGAGTCTGTCCCCATCTGGATGTCACCTATACCGGGGGAATCTGGTACACCTCTAGGCCTCAACTTGACCTGGTGACTCAGGTTCCTCAACTGGGCCACACCGGGACCTAGTGATTATGACTCCCCACCTGCGCCTCATCTGGTCCTGGCGACCTCTGTTTCAACCATGGGAATCATTGGGACATGGTTACTCTATTCCCCACTGGGACTGCCCTGATCCTTGTAACTCTGTCCTGACTTGGCCTCTTCTATACCAGGTGACTCTGGCTCAACCTGGGCCTCACCTGTAAACTGGTGACACTGATTCTAAGCATGGCCTCACCTCACATGGTGACTGTGGTTCCATCGGGACATCAACTGGACCTCAGGTCTCTGGTCCCCTTCTCGGGGTCACCAGGACCTGGTGTCTCTGGTACCCACCTGTGTAGCATCAGGATATCGTTACAACTGTTCACTACAGTGACCCAGCCGGACCTATTAACTCTAGTCTTCACCTGGACCACAACTGTCATGGTGAACACTTGCTCCCACCTGGGTCTCCACTGGACATGGTGAGTCGGATCCCCACCTGGTCCTCAGCTGTAACTGGTGATTCTTGTTCCCACATGGACATCATGTGGACCTGGTGGCTGCAGTGTTGTTCTAGCTTCTCATGTACCTCGTGACTCTGGTCCTCACCAGGGCCCACCGGGTCCTGGGGAGTGTGGTTGCCACCTGCACCTCACCTGAACCTGGTGATTCTGTGTGCACCTGAGACTACCCTGGATCTGGTGACTGTGGTCCCCACCTGGGCTTCGCCAGGATTTGGGGACTCCAATCCCAATCTTGGCCTCACCTGGCCCTGTTGACCATGGTCCTCAACTGGGCAAAATTGGGATCCGGTGACTGTGTTCCCAACTGGACCTCACCTGGACCAGGTGACTCTGGTCCGTGTCTGGGTCTCACCGTGCCCTAGTGACTTTGAACCTCACTTTGGCCTGACTTGTACCTGCTGACCCTGGTTGCCACCTGCACCTGAACTCGAACTGTTGTCTCTCGTTCTTTAGGGCCTCCCTTTTACCTGGTGATCCTGGTCCCCCCTGGGCCTCACCTGGATGTGGTGACACTTCTCACCACCGGGGACTCACCTGGACCTGCTTACTGTGTTCCACACCTGGGCCTCAAGTACACCTGTTGACCATTTCCCCAAGCCGGCCGCACATGGACCTGTTGCCTCTGATCCCAACCGGGGCCTCACGTGTACCTGGTAACTCTGGTCCTCACCTGGGCCTCATCTGGACCTAGTGACTCTGGTCACCACCTGGGCTTCACCTGGATCTGGTGTCTCTGGTCCCCTCCTGGATTTCACCTGGATCTGGTGACTCTGGTCGCCACATGGACCTCTCCTGGACGTGTGACGCTCTTCAAAAATGGACCTCAGCTGGATCAAGTGACTCTGGTTCTCCCTTTGGCCTCACCTGGACACTGGTGTCGCTCGTCCCCACTTTGACCTAACTCAGAACTACTGAATCCTTGCCACACCTAGGCCGCACCCAGACCTGGTTGACTCTTGACCCCAGCTATTCCTCAATTCGACCTGGATGAATCTGGTCCTCACGTGGGCCTCACATGGACCTGGGATCAGCTGGATACAGTGGCTCTGGTTCCCACAAAGGGCTCACTGATACTGGTGACTTATTCACCAGTGGTCTTATTCTATGCCTCACCAGGACCTAGTGATTCTGTTCCCCATCTGGGCCTTTCATGCCCTAGTGACTCTAGTCCTCACCCAGGCATCATTGAGACCTGGATACTCTATTCCACACCTGGGCATCACTTTGTCCAGGGACCTCTGGTCCCATTCTGGGCCTCAAACTAAACTGGTTACTCTGAGTTCCCACTCGTGGCCTCACCCTTACCTGGAAAATCTGGTCACCCCTTGGGATTCACTTGGGCCTGGTGAATCTGGTTATTATCTGGTCCGCACCTGGATCTGGGGACAGGTCACCACGTGGGCCTCACCTGGACTTGGTGAATCATGTTGCCACCTGCGCCTCAACTGGACCTTGTGACTGTGGTCCCTCCTGGACCTCACCTGGATCTGGTGGCTCTGGTTCCCATATGGGGCTCTCCTGGACCTGGTTCCTGTGGTCTCCATCTGGCCTACCTGGAACACAATGACTCTGATCCATATTTGGGCCTCTCCTGGACCTGTTTGACTCTGGTCCTTACCTGAGCATCATTTGGACCTGGATACTCTCTTATGTACCTGGGCCTCACCAGGACCTGGTTACTGGTGGTCCCACCCTGGCCTCACCTGGACGGGGTGACTGGTTCCCACAGAGACATCACCTCGACCTGGTGACTCAGGTCCTCATATGGGAATCTTGGGACCTCGTTTCACAGTTCCACATTGGGGACCTCAGCTGGACCTAGTGAATCTCGTCCCCCCACTGGGCCTCACCCTGACTTGTAACACTGGTCCCCACCTGGATATCACCAGAACTGGGGTGACTCTGGTCCCTCTCTGGGTCTCACCCGGAGCTGGGGACACCGGTTCCTAAAACAGGGCCTCAACAGGACCTATTGAATCTACTCCTCACTTTGGCCTCGTCTGGACCTTTTGACTCTTTTTCCCACCTGGCATCAATGGGACATGGTTACTCTGTTCCCCACCTGAGCCTCACCTGGACATGGTAACTTTTCTCCACACTTTGGCCTCAACTGGTGCTGATGAATCTGGTCCCCCGACATAGGACTCAATCTGGACCTGGTGACTGTGGTCCCCACCTGGGTCTCTCCTGGACCTGGTGACTCTCGTTCCCACATGAACAACACCTGGACCTGGTGACTGTGGTGTTCTTGTAGACTCACATTTACCTGGTGATTCCGGCCCCCACTAGGGCCTTCAACTGGATCTAGCGACTCTGGCCAAAAGTTGGCCTCACCTGGACCTGGTGAGTGGGGTTGCCACCTGGGCCTCACCCATACCTGGTGACTCAGGTCCCCGCGTGGGCCTCTTGGACCTGGTGAAATCTGGTCCTTACCTGGTTCTCTCCCAGACCTGGGGACTCTGGGTCACCACCTGGGCCTCACGTGGACCTGGTGAATCTGGTCCCCATCTGGGCCTCACCCAGTCCTGGTGACTTTGATCCCCACCTGGGCCTGATTGCTGTGGACTCCTTCTTGGCCTCACCTGGAACTGGTGACTCTGATCCTAACTGGGTCTCACCCAGATCTGGTGACTCTGGTCCTCACCTGTGGACCATTATGACCTGGATACTCTGTTCCACACGTGAGACTCACCTGGACATGATGACTTTGGATCCCCTCTGGGCCTCACGCTGACATGGTGACTCTGGTCCCCAACTGGATGTCACCTAGAGAAGGTGAATCTGGTACCCCCTCTAGGCCTCAACTAGACCTGGTGACTCTTGTCCTCAACTGGGCCTCACCGGGACCTAGTGAACATGCTCCCCACCTTGCGCCTCATTTGGACCTGGTCATTCTGATTCTACCTGGGCATCATCGGGACATGGTTACTCAATTCCCCACTGGGCCTGGCCTGATCCTGGTACCTCTGGTCCTGAATTTGGCCTCTTCTGTGCCAGTGTCTCTGGCTCCACCTGGGCCTCACCTGTAACCTGTGACTCTGATCCTAAGCATGGCCTCAACTGACCTGGTCTCTGTGGTTCCCATCGGGACCTCACGTGGACCTCATGTCTCTGGTCGCACCTGGGCCTCACCCGGACCTGGTGTCTCTGTACCCACCTAAGTAGCATCAGGATATTATTACACTGTTAACTATCAGTGACCCAGCCGGACCTATCAACTCTGGTCTTCACCTGGGCCACACCTGGACATGGTGACACTGGTTCCCACCTGGGTCCTCATCTGGACATGGTGAATCGGATCCCCACCTGGTCCTCAACTGAAAACTGTTGATTCTCGTTTCCACATGGACATCATGTGGACCTGGTAGCTGCAGTGTTTCTAGCTTCTCATGTACCACGTGACGCTGGTCCCCACCAGGGACTCAACCGGGACCTGGTGTGTGTGGTTGCCACCTGCACCCTCACACCTGGACCTGGTGATTCTGGTCTGCACCCGAGACTACCCCTGATCTGGTGACTGTGGTCCCCACTTGGGGCTTCACATGGATTTGGGTACTTACGGTCCCCACCTGGGCCTCACCTGGCCTTGTTGACCATGGTTCCCACCGGGGCAAAATAGGGACCTAGTGACTGTGTTCCACAACTGGTCCTCACCTGAACCAGGTGACTCTGGTCCCCCTCTGGGTCTCACTGTGCCCTAGTTTCTGTGAAGCCCACTTTGGCCTGACTTGGACCTGCTGACCCTGGTTGCCACCTGCGCCTGACCTTGAGCTGTTGACTCTGATTCTTTCAAGGGCCTCCCCTGTACCTGGTGTTCCTGGTCCCCACCTGGGCCTCACCTGGACGTGGTGACTCTTGTCACCACCGGGGACTCAACTGGACCTGCTTACTGTGTTCCACACCTGTGCCCCAAGTAGACCTGTTGACCATGGTCCCCAGGCGGGACTCACATGGACCTGTTGCCTCTGATCCCCACCGGGGCCTCACGTGTATCTGGTAACTCTGGTCCTCACCTGGGCCTCATCTGGACCTATTGACTCTGGTCCTTACCTGGGCATCATTGGGACCTGGATACTCTCTTATATACCTGGGCCTCATCTGGACATGGTGACTGTGGTCCCACCTGGGCCTCACCTGAAGGAGGTGACTGGTTCCCACAGGGACATCATCTGGACCTGGTGACTCAGGTCCTCATATGGGCAGCATTCACCTGGATTCTCAGTTCCACATCAGGGCTTCACCTGTTCCTATGATTCTCGTCCCGCTCTGGGCCTCACCTCGATCTGGTGACTCTGGTCCTCAGTTTGGCCTCACCTGGACCTGGTGTCTCTCGTCCCCATTTTGACCTAACTCAAAACTGCTGAATCTTGCCCCACCTAGGCCGCACCCAAACCTGGTGACTCTTGTCCCCAGCTATGCCTCAATTCGACCTGATGAATCTGGTCCTCACATGGCCTCACATGGACCTGGGACTCAGCTGGATAGAGTGGCTCTGGTTCCAACAAGGCGCTCACCTGATACTGGTGACTTATCCACCAGTGGTCTTATTCTATGCCTCACCAGGACCTAGTGATTCTGTTCCCCATCTGGGCCTGCATGACCCTAGTGACTCTGGTCCACACCCAGGCATCATTGGGACCTGGATACTCTATTCCACAATTGGGCCTCACTTTGACCAGGGACCTCTGGTCCCATTCTGAGCCTCAAACTAAACTGGTTACTCTGGTACCCCCTCTAGGCCTCACCCTTACCTGGTGACTCTGGTCACCCCTTGGGATTCACTTGGGCCTGGTGAATCTGGTCCTAAGCTGGTCCGCACCTGGATCTGGAGACTGGACGCCACCTGGGCCTCACCTGGATTTGGTGAATCCTGTTGCCACCTGCGCCTCACCTGGACTTTGTGACTGTGGTCCCACCTGGACCTCACATGGATCTGGTGGCTCTGGTTCCCATATGGGGCTCTTCTGGCCTGGTTCCTGTGGTCTCCATCTGGCCTCCCCTGGAAAACAATGACTCTGATCCATATTGGGCCTCTCTTGGACCTGTTGACTCTGGACCTTACCTGGGCATCATTGGGACCTGGATACTCTCTTATATACCTGGGCCTCACATGGAACTGGTGACTGTGGTCCCACCTGGGCCTCACCTGGACGAGGTGACTGGTTCCCACAGGGACCTCCCCTGGGCCTGGTGACTCAGGTCCTCATATGGCATCATGGGACTTGTTTCTCAGTTCCACATCGGGGCCTCACCTGGACCTAGTGATTCTCGTTCCCCTCTGGGCCTCATCCTGACGTGGTGACTCTGGTCCCATCTGACTCACACCAGAACCGGGTGACTCTGGTCCCCCTCTGGGAATCACCCAGAGCTTGGGACACTGATACTCAACTGGGCCTCAACAGGACCTGGTGAATCTACTCCTCACTTAGGCCTCGTTGGACCTTGTGATTCTTTTCCCACCTGGCATCTATGGACATTTTCTGTTCCCCACCTGGGCCTCACTTGGACATGATAACTTTGCTCCATACTTTGGCCTCAACTCGTCCCGATGACTCTGGTCCCCCCACATAGGCCTCAATCTGGACCTGGAGACTGTCATCCCACCTGGGTCTCACCTGGACCTTGTGACTCTCGTTCCCACATGAATCACACCTGGACCTGGTGACTGTGGTGTTTGTAGACTCACATTTACCTGGTGACTCTGGCCCCACTAGGGCCTCACCTGGATCTGGTCTGGCCTGCAGGTTGGCCTCACCTAAACTTGGTTAGTGGGTGCCACCTGGGCCTCACCCATACCTGGTGACTCATCCCCACGTGGTTTTCTTGCCTGGTGAATCTGGCCCTTACCTGGTCTGCTCCCAGACCCTGGGATCTTGGTCACAACCTGGGCCTCACCTGACCTGGTGAATCTGGTTCCCATCTGGGCCTCAACCCAGTCCTGGTGAGTTTTCCCCACCTGGACCTGATTTG